>NC_087219.1:9929664-9934664 GCF_015104395.2 Macrobrachium nipponense | reverse complement strand
ATGATAAATAAAGCTAATGATATGCCATAAAAAAAGGTGACTGAAGCAAGTGGTCGACAAGGTGGAGCAGGAAACGTAGTAAAGCAAAAAAGTAACCCACTATATTTGCCAGGACAGTAGGCGGACGGCAGTCAGAATTGATTTAGAGATGATAAAAATCTGAAAAGGAAAAGATTTGTAATGAAGGCACTTTCCTGATAAAACATCAAACAACTTTTGCTTTCTCATCAGCTAAAAAAAATAAGAGAGAGAGAGAGAGAGAGAGAGAGAGAGAGAGAGAGAGAGAGAGAGAGAGAGAGAGAGAGAGAGAATACCTAAAGCAAAGGGACTTAAACCCAAGACCAAGGAAGGCCACGGTACAATAGCTAAGGCACAGTCAAAGGTTAGAGAACAGTGTTTGTATTCAGAGTAAACCTTCTTCAAGCGTTGACTACCAAGCCCTAATAAATGGTTCCTTCCACCTGCTACTTTCGGGGTGTCCTAGAGGAGTTGCTAGCCAAGGCTAAAGAGCCTCTTCTACCATAAACTCGTGTAGACATGGTTGTTACACCCTAAGTGAATATTTCTGAGGGAAAGCCACATTCATCCTCTACCTTAAATCATTTTTCCACATTCAATTATCTCTCTTCCACCTCTCATTAAGCTCAATAAAGCCAGTTTGTTTTTCAATTCCTAATAATGATGTGATCAGTTTTCCAATTTCTCAAGGCACCATTTTGTATATTCAGACTTCCGAGCGGCGTCCACTGATGCAGCCAAGGTAAGCTTTTACCAGAAACACAGATTCACAATTTTTTGTATTTCCTTTTCTTCTTCTCCTTCTTCATCTTCTTCTTTTTCTTCTTCTTCTTCCCACTCACATTTGAGCGCATCCTGGCGATCTGATCGACGCAATCATAGAAAGGAAACATCGAGGTTCGGGAAGGAATAATTCCACCTCAGCTTCAATGGTCGACTTCACTTCTGTTGAGTAGAAAATTCTTCTTTTTCTTCCTCTTCTTCTTCTTTTTTTTTTTTTTTTATTGAGTACGTTGCTCTCCGATGGAGTAAATCTTGATTTCCATTTTCCCCCTTTTTCCTTCTTCGGTTTCCAGCTTCGGTTTTTGAATGCTTAATGATGCCTAAAAAGCAAACTAACAAAAGAACAACGCGAACACTTCTACAGAACAATATGACGCCTTTTACAGGAGACTTTGCGTTGTTTCTTGGTTGTTTTGCTCGTCAGGAGTAAAGCTTAACTTTCATTTTTTTCTTGTATAACCAGCTGATTCCCGCTTGTATAGATAGAGTTTAGTGTCATGGTATGCCATACAGAAGTTGCCGGTTCGCGTCTCCCCAAGGGCGATGAAAAATCACCGACTCTCTATCCTGATCAGTTTCTGCTGCATTTTTTTTTATTTTCATCACATCTTCTGCGAATAATTATGCCTATCACGTGATGTTATATTCATGTGTCTTTATTTATGCCTTCTTAACTTGATATTTTACTAATTAATATTTCTATATATTATATATATATTATATATATATATATATATATATATATATATATATATATATATATATATATATATATATATATATATATATATATATATATGATATATGTATATATATGTATATATATATATATATATATATATATATATATATATATATATATATATATATATAAAGAATAACAGAATTAAAATGAGACTCAGATTAAAACATGATAAACAAACACACACACACACATATATATATATATATATATATATATATATATATTATATATATATATATATATATATATATATATATATATATATATATATATATATATAAAATAACAGAATTAAAATGAGACTCAGATTAAAACATGATAAAAAGTCATTTCTTAACAAAATGCAGATTAGGTACAAGAGAAGGAAACAGTGATTACCAAGTAGTGCTGAAGGCAAAAGCTAAGTGACTGTCAGGGTCCGTTTTGGTGCCGACGGAAACTCAAGAGAGGTACAGAGGAGTTGACGTAGACTGAGTATTTAGTTGGGGAACCAGTTGTTTGATAAAAAGAGATTCGAGTATTGCCAATTGGTGTTCGTTTGGAGCTTTGCCTATGATTTTGAAATCCTTGTAATTTATATTGTATTTGCATTTTTTCCCATGATCTCTAATACAGGAAAATTCGGGGTTTGATAGTTTGACACCCGTACGATAGCTAACGCCACGATGGGAATCTAATCTTACCTTTAACAACCTCTGGGTGGAGCCCACGTACATCCCCAGGTCACATCTGGGGCAATTAAACAAATATATGACTCTCGAGGTCATCAAAGGAAGCAGACTCTCTTTATATTTAAACAAGGACTTGATGGTCATTGGGTTACATGGGATCAATTTTAAGTTGACTGCCGGTAGGTATTTGCTTACAATAAATCTCAGTTCTTGATAAAAATGGCTATCATAGATTAGGGGGACACTAGCGTACAGATGTAGTTTTGGTACCGTTGGCAGTTCAAACTTTGGGTGGAAGATATTATTTAGAAATTTTCGCAATTGTTTGTAAAAGAGTTCTGATGGAAAACAGTTATTTACAAAGTATTGATGGAGAAACGTAATTTCTTCATGAAACGTATTCCACCCAGATGTTAAAGTAAACGCTCTGTGGAAGAGAGTAGACAGGGAATTTAACTTGAAATTAAAAAAGCAGTGGCTATAAAAGTTAGAACCCAGACCAGTAAACGTTCTCTTTCTAAAAACAGTGGTATTAAAATGTTCGTCAAGTCTAAAAACCAACACATCAAGGAAGGGCAGTTTATTTTCATTTTCATATTCAATTGTGAACTTAATATTTGGATGCATTTCATTGGCAAAATACTGCCGCCTCAACAATATCATTCCTAATTTTGTAAAATTCAAATTGTATAAATCTTCTTTGTATCAAACTCCCTTTTATGATGAAGCAACAACAAAATTATTAGAAATGGAGATTAACTATAAAAACAAAAATATTGCTAAACTCACTGGACTCGTGAATGGCCTTTTTACGAGTGTTACGGATAAATTGTCTATTATTGACCATTTTGTCTTTAAATGTATGTTTAATAAAAGTATTGCAGATTATGTATCAATTGTCCGGCGGACTCATGAGAGGAAACTGAGTAAATTGGGGATTTGTATACCTAATTTTCATGCCAATAATTCTGTATTCAATTTATCTAATTATAAATTATCAAAGAGAGAGGAATTCCTACTCTCACTAGGTCTAGATTTTGGCCTTCCTTGCTACAAACCTTACTACAACCAATTTTTTTGTTCGTTGGAGCCTTTGTTTTCCAGGTTAATGAAACTTCGCCTCCACACTGACGTGGCGAATCTACGTACTCAAATGCAGGCGTTAGCTCAGAAAACTTGTAACAACCTAACTACACGATGGACACCAATCTTTTCTAAAAATGATCTAAATATCCTCAAAGAACTGGGTAAACATGATGAGTTGATAATAACCAGACCGGATAAAGGAAAAGGTACTGTAATTCTAAACAAACAGGAATATGTATCAAAAATGGAAAATATTTTGGGTGAAGAGACAAAATTCCAAAAAATAGGTGAACCTCAATACTCAACCATTTTCAAAGTAGAGGATCGAATAAACCGTTTCCTTAAAAGCCTAAATGACCGTAATATTATCAGTACCGACACTTACGAATTGTTATACAGTACAGGTGCTTCGTTCGGAGTAATGTATGGGTTACCTAAGATTCACAAGGAAGGTATCCCAATGAGACCCATACTCACCTCATATGATACCCCTAATTATAATTTGGCCAAATTTCTTGTCCCACTTCTAGCTCCTTTAACTACTAATGAGCATAGCATTAAAAATTCAGAAAACTTTAAAGAAAGGATTTTGCCACAGGACTCGGACCTTTTTATGACTAGTCTGGATGTCGAGTCACTTTTTATTAATATCCCAGTGGAAGAAACAAATGAAATTATTTTAAATCGAATTTTTCCAAACCCAGATGTTCTTTTTAATAATTTTAATATCACGGATTTTAAAAAGTTACTTCAGTTGGCGGTGCTGGACACTGCCTTCATTTTTCATGGAAAAGCATACGTACAAGTCGATGGTATGGCCATGGGATCTCCTTTAGGCCCCAATTTTGCTAATATTTTCATGTGCTCCCTGGAGGAGCAGTTGCTGGACGGCTGCCCTCTGGCTTGTCACCCTCTATTTTATAGCAGATATGTTGACGACACATTCCTGTTATTTAGAAATAAAGATCGGGCAGACGAATTCCTCGAACATGCCAATGAAATGCATCCAAATATTAAGTTCACAATTGAAGATGAAAATGAAAATAAACTGCCCTTCCTTAATGTGTTGGTTTTTAGACTTGACGAATATTTTAATACCACTGTTTTTAGAACGAGAACGTTTACTGGTCTGGGTTCTAACTTTTATAGCCACTGCTTTTTTAATTTCAAGTTAAATTCCCTGTCTACTCTCTTCCACAGAGCGTTTACTTTAACATCCGGGTGGAAAACGTTTCATGAAGAAATTACGTTTCTCCAACAATACTTTGTAAATAACTGTTTTCCATCAGAACTCTTTTACAAACAATTGTGAAAAGTTCTAAATGATATCTTCCACCCAAAGTTTGAACTGCCAACGGTACCAAAACTACATCTGTACGCTAGTGTCCCCCTAATCTATGATAGCCATTTTTATCAAGAACTGAGATTTATTGTAAGCAAATACCTACCGGCAGTCAACTTAAAATTGATCCCATGTAACCCAATGACCATCAAGTCCTTGTTTAAATATAAAGAGAGTCTGCTTCCTTTGATGACCTCGAGAGTCATATATTTGTTTAATTGCCCCAGATGTGACCTGGGGATGTACGTGGGCTCCACCCAGAGGTTGTTAAAGGTAAGATTAGATTCCCATCGTGGCGTTAGCTATCGTACGGGTGTCAAACTATCAAACCCCGAATTTTCCTGTATTAGAGATC
>NC_087219.1:9862164-9917164 GCF_015104395.2 Macrobrachium nipponense | reverse complement strand
ACCATCCAGACTTTTTTTTATTTAGCTTTTTCGAAGTTATAGAATTCGCAATAATAAAGGAAAAGATTGCTAAAAATTCTCTAAGGAAAAGAAACTTCTTTCTTATTTTCCTTGATTTTTTCTCTCGACGTTCCTAACTCAAATTATAGAAAGATAGAAGAAATATAAATAAACTCCAGATATCCCTCTGTGGAACAAAGAGAGGACATTGACTCCAACAGATTTGCAAAAAAAGAAGAAGAAGAAGATGAAGATGAGGCATTTTTTTACTCAGCCAAAGTAAAGCCAACCATTGGAGTCGAGATGGAATTAGTTCTTCTCGTGACTCGACGTTTTCTTCTTATGATTGCGTCGATTGCCACAGGATCGAGTTACCGAGGCACGCTCCTCCATCGACGAGAATGCAAGGAGAGAGAGAGAGAGAGAGAGAGAGAGAGAGGAGAGAGAGAGAGAAGACGCATTTGTTTAATGAAAGTCTCAGGTAAGATCTGACATCTGACGATATTCCCTGATTTAGGTTCCAGTCAGAGCTGGATACAGCTGAGAAGAATAATGGTTAAAGAAGGTCCTTTGGAAAATTGTCCAAATTAATCTCTAACCAAAGCGAAAAGAGGAAGTTCCTTGATAATGAGATTAGCACTAGAGCTGACATTAATGAGATTTACGATCATGGGAAAGGTAATGAATATGGAAGGAGTTCTAGGAAAACGCAAAACTCGATATTAAAGTCTATTGAAAGGAATACGATGTTTCTGTTGGGGAATTTGTTGGATGGGGCTCTGTCACGAGATCTTTGTGAGTTTGGCTTTTGTTTGGGAATAAAACATCATGAAAAATATATCACTAGATTCCTTTCCACCTTTTCTCTACTGATAAAGCGTTACTAATACATTTATATATATATATATATATATATATATATATATATATATATATATATATATATATATATATATATATATCTGAATGTATGTGTGTGCGTTTTACCCAACTAAGACATTAGTGTTTGTCTACAGCTGGGTGAATTGGCAAGCTGTGGGCCATTAGGGGTACAGGCCATGAATGAAAATAAGTAAATGAATAAAATGAAAATGAAAAAAATAAATAAATAATTGAATAACAAACAAACAAAGATAATGGAATGCACGTGAGCTACGACGCATATGTGTATGTCCACGGGGGCAATTTTAACAATTACATGCTGTTGGAATCTGTCTTCTAACACGACAAAATATGACAGCAATAATAGTGCTATTGATAAATACATGACTGTTCTGCATTGTACTTAGATGGATATGTTAATTTGCCGTGGAAATACCAAACGGAAATCGCTGTTATTTTGACAGTGGCATTTTTCTTATCTTCTTATTGATGTGGTACAAGGGATCTAGTTATGGTAGCAAAGGCATGTGTACATACCAAAGAAGAAAGCAAAAAGTAAATAAAAAAAATAAATAATAAATCAACAAATAAATGAAAAAATAAAACAAACAAAAAAGATTGCGTATAAATTATCATAAATATCAAGTTACCATGAGAATACCTTGTACCAAAGAAAACTCATAATCACACGAGTCAATAAAATGGGAAAGTAAATCCACTGTAGTATGCCTGTACAAGAAGAAATAAAAATAAATAAATAATAATAAAAAAATAAACAAATAAATGAAATAATAAAAATAAGAGAGATTGCGTATGAATTATCATGGTTATCAAGTTATCATGAAAATACCTTATACCAAAGAAAACTCATAATCACAAGACTCAATGAAATAGTTAAGTAAGTCCACAATAGTATTTGCCTGTTTGATTTTGTTATTTAAAATAAATAAATCAGAAAGCTTTCGATTGACGAACGTTTTCTGCCGTATGTATTTTAAATAACAAAATCAAACAGGCTTATGCTTCTGTGGATTCCCTTAACCAAAACCTTATACAACAATATAAACACATTAAAATAAAGTAATAAACGCTGGCATTCAAAAGCCTGAAAAAGCTAAAATCAAAGATAGAGGAGCCTTCTCATAAGGTCCATAAAACGTATCTCATTTCAGATTGGCATCCAGCTATCGTCACAAACACCGTTTATGGGAATTTCTTCCTAATAATTTGTTTTCTGTTGATTCATAAATAAAAACATTTCATTATGGAGAGACACGCACGACCGCATCGTGAGCAGAAACAGCTCCCATGGAGAGGACGGGACAGAGATTCAATCAACAATAATCTGTCTATAAGAGGGTCTGACCTTGTTTCTCTTCCCACGGCAGACAGTAGGGGGCACATAAAGCAATCACCCAGTTCCGTACAAACTGGTTTGTCCGCCCAAGGTGGGGCAGGGTGGGTAAGAAAATGGGAAGGTAGGGAAGACATCCACCCCCCTCCGACAAAACCTGTTTGTCAGCCCGAATTAGGGGCAGGGTGGGTAAGGAAATAGGAAGATAGGGGAGACATCCACCCTCCCCCGGCAAACTTGTTTGTCCGGCCCGGTTGGGAGCAGGGTAGGTAATAGAGGATCGAGAGGAGAGGGAGACAGCAGCCCCGGGTTCCAGGGTGCATAGCACACACCAACAAGACTCGTTCTCAATAGTTAATAAGTTAAAAATGCTCCGAAGAGATCGAGTTTTCTGTCCAGCATATAATGCTGTAAGAAACTCTCAGCCACGGCTCATGGAGCTTTCAGCCTGCCGTGGTGACCTGTGTTATTGTGGTGTTAGATGCACGGTCATGGCTAACTTTAACATTAAATAAATAGATAAATAAAAAGTACTGAGGCTAGAAGGTTGTAACTTGGTATGCTTGATGATTGGAGGGTGGATGATCAACATACCAATTTGCAGCCCTTTGGCCTCAGTAGTTTTCACGAAGCAGCCAGGGATTAGAGCATAAACAATGGGGCCTCTTCCACTCGGCAGAGGAGGAAGACGACCTCCTCGCAATTCAGCTGACACAAAGCACTTCTCTTCCGTCCAGCCGTAAATTCCGACCCATTTTCTGGAGGACTCGAAAAGCACTTTATGGTGAAGTTAATGGACTGGAATAATAGTTCTAATTTCTTCTTCTCGTCTTCTTCTTCTCTGTCAATTGCTGGGAGGAATTAGGGAGGTCGCAGATTAATTACAATTGTGCAGACTGGTGGAATTTCTGAAGTAGAAAATTCGACGGCAATTGTCGGACCTTTTTGGGGGGAGTGGAGGGTGCGGGGGGTGGGGGGTGGATTCTAACGATGTGTACGCGACTACATAGAGCCTTGTGGTTACGAATGTCTATAGACAAACCAGTGCCCCTGTATATCTATGCTCTTTACAAACAGCTGCATACGACCTACAGGTCCTTCCTTGTACTGCACATACAAACCTGTAGAGAATCAGAGAAGTTGTGAATCTGTAACCTATACGCAACGTTGTATATATTGATATAACTTCTCGTATGAACGAGGTGTCGTGAACTTCCAGGAGAAAAATGGAATTGACCAAAAATTCAGTTTAATCATTTCGATTTTAGTTTCGTTTAACGTCGAAAATGATCTCTCATCTCTGCCATCCTTAACGAAGTTGTTGGTTGGGGCTTACACACACACACACACACACACACACACAGAGAGAGAGAGAGAGAGAGAGAGAGAGAGAGAGAGAAAAAACTTTTGAGGTTTCAACTAGAGTGTTTTTTTTATCATTGGCTAGTTTTTTTTTATTGCATAGTTGAAAATTCTAAGCATTCCCGCTCTCTCGCCCCCCCCCCCTTCCTCTCTCTCTCTCTCTCTCTCTCTCTCTCTCTCTCTCTCTCTCTCTCTCTCCTAGGCACACGTATACTTTTTTTACATATTTTGTAACTTCTCTGTCACTCTCTCTCTCTCTCTCTGAAACCTACCTCGTGTGAGTCAATCCTGTCTTGCTGTCAACTCTCGCTCCGTTTGTTTCCTGTCATGAAATTTGTGAGCACGAATGAACCTGAACTTGTGTTGCCTGTCTTTCCTGATGTTCGGTGTCTGTCAATGGTTATAGAAAACGCTTTCACTTCTTTTTTTTTTCTTTTTTTAACTTAACCTTCATTTTCTCACTCTGTCAGGTTGGGGAATATTTATGAGTTTGTTTACAATTGCTTTTTTGGTGTGTTCTAGTTTATTTTTCCTCAATTTTGTTCTCCAGTTCACACACGCGGTTTTTAATGACCAGGGCCATGACCTTCGTCTGCATTGATCCAAATGAATATGTAAATAACAATAATAATGATAATTAAATCACTATATATATATATATATATATATATATATATATATATATATATATATATATATATATATATATTATATATATATATATATATATATATATATATATATGCGTCGAAAGAAGAAATGCATGCATCTTTACCTTATTGCTTAACATGTAAATATGCAAAACGGGAACTCATACGTCAAATTTTATTTTAAAGAACCCTTCAAAAATCAGAAGTATTTCAAAATTCGCAGACAGTACATTTATTTACAAGTACCAAATGTAATATGGGATTCTATGATGGTAGACACCTGACAAGATGAGCTTAATCCAGGAAGGTATTATCTGCAATTAGCTACTATACAGTAGAATGTAAACACGATATTCTATACCAGAGGTTCTTAATAGTTGGTATCCATACCCTTTGGTGGTATGAGAGCCACATGCTGGGAGTATGGGACTTGATCTCTGGATATCTGTGTAAATTTGATTTTAATGTGTCAATGTATACATGGGTACTTTTTGTAAACAAATAGCTATATCAAACTATAAATGCTATTGATGTCATTGTATTTTCTATTCCTAGTTATTCATACCTAAAGTATGTATTAAACTAAGTATATTGAGTTATATTGTTAACAAATAAGACCCAATTAAGAGGACTTAGACAAAGTGGGTATGGAACCATATTCGTCAATTCATTCAGGGTCTGGAGTCATTAAAAGGTTAAGAACTCCTTTTCTATACGGTGATTCTAAAATCCTATCTCAAGCAATAGACGACCGGCCATTACCCATTCTCGATTCCCCATTCATTAATTAAACAGTTATTACCAACCCTGAACACCCACTGAGCTGCCATGTCATTAAACAATGCCTAATAGACCATTCGCCCCTTCTACGCTTCTTGTCTCTGTGTTTGTTTTCCCCAATGTCAAACAATTATTTATTTGTTTTTTTTCCATACTTTACGTAGTGGTGAATTCTAGTCTCGATAATCTTCCATTTCACTTTTCATTTTATGTTATTTTTTATTTACGTTTAGAGAATTTTTTTGCATATTACGGGTAAGATAAAATTATTTTTTCGTCTCTCTTCGTGAGTAGTGTAATTTTTTCGGGAGTCAACTTGACTTTTTTTTTTTTTTTTTTTTTAATCTTTAGTCCTTTTTTAAACGTTTGTGTCAATATGCTTGATAGTTTTGTTCTTGAATAATAATTTCGTGTCTTCTTAGATGCTATTTTGCTTTCACGATACTGTCTCTGATTTTACCACCGCTGATTGGGATTTGTGCATACATACATACATACACGCTCACACACACACACACACACACACACACACACACACACACACACACACACACACATATATATATATATATATATATATATATATATATATATATATATATATATATATCAAAATAGTTAGATAAAAGCAAATTCTGGAATAAAAAGAAAAAAAATTAGAGTTGAGTATTAAAGAAATTTATTTCTATTCTGATGTTTCTTCATAGAAACAAGATTAGTTAAAATATAGCTTGCGTGCATTTATGACGATTTTAAGTGACACAGAAAATCAGGTTTCCTTGATATGATTATTTTACCAACTAAATAATACTAAATAGAATTTTCTTCCACGTCACTCGATACACAGAGACTTTTGTATATTCTTAATGTTATGTGTAAGGAAAGGGAATAATAGTGGATTACAATGAATGATAATTATATACTCGTATATATATATATATATATATATATATATATATATATATATATATATATATATATGAGTATATATATATATATATTATATTAATATATATATATATATAAAATATATATAATATCTATATAATATATATATATAAAAGATATATGCCACGAAGGAAAAATAAACGAAGGAGGATCTGCGAGACGTTTCGATGTTAAACGTCCTTTACTGAGCAGAAACTGACATAAATGCGGCAAAAGACAATACAAGAAGATTCGTATAACTGACAGATAGGGATTATAAAGAGATTAGTACCTAGAATCCGACACACCTGGAAGATGAGAAACCTTCCCAAACAAGCATAAACAATGGGTGCAATTAAAGGTTTAAGACAATCATCTCAGATACAAGGACAAGACAATTAAAGGCTTATAGGTGACAGCTATTCAGAACTTGGTAAACAAAACCATATTCACAATACATGTCAGATATACATTACAACAAAGATAACTCTAAGGCAACTGATTTTTTATTTAAGTCAGTAATTATATCTTTGAGGTCATTCTTAAACATGTTACAAATACAAGGGTCTAAATGAAAAAGGCCGCGACTAACATTGAAATTACAATGAAAAGTAAGTTGTATTAAAGCAGATTCTAAAAGATTTCGTGATAAGACATCTCTTGACCTTGCAATTACTGAACTACCAACCCAATTTATTCGGTGGTTGTTTTCACTTAAATGAATGAATATTGCATTAGATGTTGCCCAGTTTTTACAGAATATTTATGCTGGCTTAGCCTTACTTCTAGGCCTTTGCTTAGACTGTCCGAGACAAAATGAGGGACAATCCATACATGGAATTTTATATATTATGTTGTTGCTTTCTTTGGGACCATTTTTTATTAACATTCCCTTTAGTGTGTTATTATAGGAAAAAACAAGGGTGACATTAAAAGCTTTTAACAATGATTTAAATCATTGTTAAAAGCTTTGTTGTAATGTATATCTGACATGTATTGTGAATATGGTTTTGTTTACCAAGTTCTGAATAGCTGTCACCTATAATCCTTTAATTGCACCCATTGTATAAGCTTGTTTGGGAAGGTTTCTCATCTTCCAGGTGTGTCGGATTCTAGGTACTAATCTCTTTATAATCCCTATCTGTCAGTTATACGAATCTTCTTGTATTGTCTTTTGCCGCATTTATTTCAGTTTCTGCTCAGTAAAGGACGTTTAACGTCGAAAGGTCTCGCAGATCCTCCTTCGTTTATTTTTCTTTCGTGGCATATATCTTTATTTATGGATTTATCACATTCCTAACTTTCGTGATTCAGTTATACATACATATATATATATATATATATATATATATATATATATATATATATATATATATATATATATAATATATACATGCATACATACATACATACTCATACATACATACATACATGAACTTACAAACTGAGTATAAAGCTGTAAATAGTAATCTCTGGCGATTTGTACTAAAAAGCATTCCGTAGTATGCACAGTGTCAGAATATTATGAACATTGCAAAGCTGTCCATATGTATGCAATATGTTGAGAATAAGTGTAGGTATTCATGCTGAAAATTCTCGTGGATATGAATATGTACGTGTGTATGTGCTAATAAAATATGTATGCAGCTGTATGCTGTAAATTCTGATGAATGGATTTCTTAACGATTTTCAGTCGTTGTGTTTCTGACGTCCGTCCCATCACTGCACCATTCGCTTATACGAAACTGCATCAGGATGACGAGGTATGTGGCGACGTAGCTGAAGATCTGCACGTGGGAAAAACGTATTAATGCACGCGTCTCCTTACTGCTGAGTTATGATTGGGTCAAAGGTAACCCAGACTTATGAGTCACAGTAGAGACTCGAGACAAAATCCGGGACACTGAGTGAGTTGAAGTGAAAACAGACTAAAGGGAATGGCTGGACATGAGAAGTTTATAGTACTTAATGCAAAGTTTTCTGTTCGAGGTCAACATTGAGAGGAAACTGCTTAAAACGCCAAGCATTTTTGTCTTGATAAAAGCTGTTATTATAGTTATCGTTGCAATTATAGTTATAATTCTAATTGTACTTTCAATAGTAGATACTGGGTATATATATATATATATATATATATATATATATGTATAGCATATATATATATATATATATATACTCGTAACTCCTATCTAGTAATTAGAACTTTCATGGTTATGTAATTCAGCAAAAAATCAGTTTTTGAAACTTTTGAAGTGTAATTTTATCTATCTTCATATGTATATTATAAGGTCACAAAATTGTCAGAATTTTGAAAAAATCCTAAAAGTACAGTACGAGCTCATAATTCTTATTAGAATTTCGGAAAAAGAAATTCCTATCTAAATATATTGAAAAACATTTAGATGAAACTTGGGAATATTCTTTTATATCAAATATGGAAGGTCTCACATTGATTATGCATAAAAGGAAACCCTCTACATTTAGATAAAAAGAAAAATACAATGTGCTTAAAATTTTAAATAACACAAAGTATCTTAAAGTTTAATATGAAAGAGGAATATCCGGCAGTGTAAAATGATAATAATAATAATAAGATAATAATAATAAGATAATAATAATAAAATAATCTAAACTAATAATAATAATAATAATAATTAATGGAATGAATGAATGAAATGATGATGAGATGATGATGATGATAATGGAGAAAAAATCCATAGTTATGTAACTGTACATATATGCATTTGAAGATAAAACTGTAAGGATAGCTTTCGGGAAATCTATCCTTACACTTTTATTTTCAAATACACGTGCAATTACATACCTGTGGATTTGCTTTTTCCATTTCAAGGTTCATTCTACAACTTATGAATGATAATAATAATAATAATAATAATAATAATAATAATAATAATAATAATAATAATAATAATAATAATAATAATAATGAAAATAATGATAATAATAATATAACAAAAAATATAATAATAATAATAATAATAATAATAATAATAATAATAATAATAATAAAATAATAATAATAATAATAATAATCCAAAAATTAAAACACTCATAATCACATGAGTCAATTAAATGATAAAGTAAATCTGCTGTAGATTTATTTTCCATAATAATAATAATATAATAATAATAATATAATAATAATAATAATAATAATAATAATAACAATAATAGTAATAATGATAATAATAGGGCTTACATCAAGAACTCGAGCTCTTCCTAGACTGAAGAAGTGACACATTTCAAATCCTGGAGATTCCTCAAGTATTTCCTTCAGGTCTAGAAGCTGTCAGGAATGAAAATTAGTTAACACTATACTAAATGGGTTATGCAGATTATTATTATTATTATTATTATTATTATTATTATTATTATTATTATTATTATTATTATTATTATTATTTGAAGGTAGGAGACCCTCTCTCAAACATGTTTTGTTAAAGATGATGGCAGCATCAGTGGAATTGATTTTATATATGGTCTTTTCAATTCTTCTTATTATTCTCTTCTCATCAGGGCTGATATTTGCTAATAGCTGGCCGATGTTCATATCTCGGTGAAAGAAATGTTTTCTAAAAATAATAATTTATTGATATGATAACAAAGTGGTTAACAAATCTTAGTCTAATTCCGTTACGCCCTTAGACTAAGATTTGTTAACCACTTTTGTTATCATATCAATAAATTATCATTTTTAGAAAACATTTCTTTCACCGAGATATGAACATCGGCCAGCTATTAGCAAATATCAGCCCTGATGAGAAGAGAATAATAAGAAGAATTGAAAAGACCATATATAAAATCAATTCCACTGATGCTGCCATCATCTTTAACAAAATATTATTATTATTATTATTTTGTTCTAAGAGGTCCACAATAATAAAAAAAATGTTGCGAGTTCGTGTATAATTTGAAAACCCTTTACAAAGCTTCGAGCCCTTCCTTGGGTCCATCTTTAGTCCAAATGATTTGAACTGAAGATGAACCCAGGGAAGGGTTCAAAAGCTTTGTAAAGGATTTTTAGATTATACACGATCTCTCAACATTTTGTTATCATTGTGGACCTCTTAGAACATTATATATAAACTCGCGATTGAGAGTTTTCCCTATTATTATTATTTATTATTATTATTATTATTATTATTATTATTATTATTATTATTATTATTATTATTATTATTATTCTCTAACGAAATTATATAAATTACTATGAAGTTATCAATGAAATGAGAACTGATATTTAGCAAAGAGTTAAGAATAGGATATCAGAAATGTCATTATTGTGATATACCATTTATATTCATATAATACTAAAACTCTGCAACATTTGTGTATTTGCAGAAGCACCCCCCACCAAACCCACCCCTTCCACCTCTCCATCCCTCCCTTCCCTTCTTCCTACCCTTCACCCATCCCCTTTACTCACACCCCTTTCTTCCCCTTCCAACCTACCCCTCTCCCCTCCCCTTCCCCTTCCCTTTCTGCAACCTACGTTTTAGTTTCCCCATATAAGGTTGGAATTAGCATTAAAATCCAAATACTCCGAATCCTTAAAGAAATATATAAGCGTAGTAAAATACATAATTAGCATAGTTAGTAATATCGTCTGTGTCTTTAATCTTTCCTTTCACAGTAGGACGTCATTAGGAGTTGAATATCCTTAAATCCACGGTAGGACGGTAAGTAAAACTGGGGACTTAGGACAAGTACCTTCGAAATTTATTTATGCATTCTTAGGATCACACTGAATCAAAGAGAGCTTGAGAGCCTTATTTATTATACAAAGGGAGGATAAATAAGGCTTTCAACCACTCCTTGATTCAGTGTGAACTTGAGAATGTAGAAATAAACTACTAAAGTAAGCCCAAGCCCCCAGTTACAATCACCTTTTTACCGTGGATATACGGGTATTCTCAAGCACGTGTTCCCTCGTGCTACAATGGATAAGAGTCGTTATAGTTATTCATTTACAATCCGTTCATAAATAACAGGGTAGGATTAACTAGGCACTTTAGTACTCTACCGTTTTTTTACATGCTTTTATTTAACTTCTTTCTGTCTGTGTTTCTGTCTGTCTGTCTGTCTGTCTATCCCCTTCATCCGATGGACTTGAAATTCTGCATGGATACTAGGTTTGTGTAACAAAGCGTTTAGTACTCACATCTTCCTTTATTGGTTGAAACCTTTCACTTCGCTTCAGGCGGTTCACCAGCAGCTTTAGCTCCTCCACCTACCATGATGAGAATGAAATATTAATCATTAGAATTCAACTCACCATTCTTTGTGGGGAGAGCAACGATGTCTCCATGTTATTTGCTTCTTATATCCGTGGGGCCAAGGATACAATTGCTCATACACCATTATACAAATATTTCATGAAGAGGAATGGTAGAAAGTATCATATGATAGTCTTTTATTTTATCTCAAAAATGAACACAGAAGCTGCACGCTCCTCAAAAAAGAAAGTTATGTATATCCTAGTTTACCAGACCACTGAGCTGATTAACAGCTTTCCTAGGGTTGGACCGAAGGATTGAATTTTTATTTATGTGGCTAGGAACCAATTGGTTACTAAGCAACGGGACCGACAGCTTATTGTGGGATCAAAAGCACGTTATATCGAGAAATTAATTTCTTATGCCTATGAGAAATTAATAACAAAATAATAAAAATAAGAGTAAAAATTCAATTAGTATCCAAGAGTACTATCTCCTTTTGGCTATTAGAAGTAATTAACCAGGCCTATACTACTTCAAATCTAGATGCCTCTGTAGGGTTGACTTACCTGCTTAACTACCATGACCGGTAAATTCGGAAAGACCAGAAGGGGAACCAAGGCATTACCGATAAATCCGAAATGTAAGATAAATGGAACAATCTTGTCATGCTGATGAGAGATGATAATAAATATGTTCATGATACAACCCGGAATGTTCACAGACAGAATCAGCGAGATTGGAAACTCCATGTGCTTGTTGACCTCCCTCTGGAAGTCCTGCACGCGTAATGTCAGAGTCTTGAGGTCAGCGAGATGGTGCCTCGAACCGGATTGGTCAATGGTGCTTCCAAAAATTTGTGCGTCCGCGTCGTCCCATGTACCTCCTCTTACTTCTCTACGGATGGCGTCATAGCAGGAGGAGACGAGGAACATCGCAGAACAGTAGAAAGACATCATAAAGCATGTCGTGAGAATGTTAAACAAAAGCTCTGGCAGTTCGTGAAGCGACTCGAGAAGCAGCGAGGAGTATATGATGCTCCCTAAAGACATCGCCGCAGCGATGATGTAAGACACAAGAGGAGTGACGAACCAAAGCCTGAGTTGTGCGCCAGTGATGGATGACAAGTTCAGCTGGGACAAAAGGTGAAACTCTTCCACTATCTTCAGGGTTGTTTCCTTCCTCCTCACGAAGTAAGCTGTGATCAGCAAGGAGGTCATTAGATTCACGACGTCCTCGATGGACACCACGGTGAGCAACGTCCAGCTACCCATCTGCCGATGGTAAGAAGTTAAAGACCATGTTGTCATTGCGATGTAAGCGCCAAAAGCCAAAATCACGACTGCTTGCACGATTCTCCAGCGACGGGACATCCTGTAAAATGGGTTGTGTCTCGCTGATGCAGTCGAACGCGAACTTTTCTTGTAAGTGTGGTCCCGAACTATGAACGCGACGGAGCGTCGCTTTGCTAATCCCTCCGGCCCTACGAATGCACGTCCTCGTGTATAAGGAAACGCCCCGAGTAACTTTAAGAACAAGAGAGAGAAATCTAGTTGTTTCACCATCGTGAGCACCATGGGACACATAGGCAAGCTATATGTCACTTGATAAAGGTAAAAACAATTGGTATTTTCCTATTAATAAATGATGATAAGGGCAAAGTAATATCCGTATTAAGCAGTGAATGTCATTACGGATAGAAGTTTGCGCGAACAAAGTTTGCTTGTCAAGGGATGCAGGTAAAAGAAAAAAAAATAATATGTTCGGAAAAACAATGGACGACTTTGAGGACAAATGCGACCTTATCAGACGAGGTTGCCGGGTAGATTGGACGCAGTACGAATCAATGAAACTCCCGTTAATGGGTCCATTTATTAATGAATGTTGACACGAACAACAATGCCAACATTACCTCGGACAAATGTTGTTTACGAGGAAAGGGAGTTGTGTAAAGAAATTAGCTTTTGTCGGTCTAAAATGATCTGGAGAATTCATTATGACAGATGTGTACACTCGTCTGTTCACTGGGGGGCAGATATTCAATGGAATAATAAACACGCTCCCGTGAAAGTGTTTATGCGTATGTGTGTTCTGTTTATTTTCTCCAGTACAAGAAAGGTTCTTCAATTACTGTTATTGCTTGGCAGTAAATAGCTTTTCCTTAAACAACATAAAGCCAAAATGTCTCTGGTTTTCACAGAATTCCCCTTGAAGAAGGATGGTCAGTTGCAAGGTTACTGATACTGTTTTGGAAGTCAGGAGACTGGGACACTTTTTATACATTTGGAGGAATTCAGAAGTTGTCAAATAACTCCATATCCTGGAGAGAATGGATGGTATATATAAAGAAATCTGTTGAAATCCATTTTTATTGAAGCCACGTCAACAAGGAATTTAAATCTGTATCCTCAATTGTCCCTTGGTCCTCCTCCTTGGCTCTTTTGCTTAAAGAACACTCCACCCAGATTAAGAAAATGTAACCCCGCTCCACTCTTTCTGTTTTTATATATAAAGGTGTGTCAACTTCTGTTATATTCAATGCGAACTTGAAAATGTAGAACAAACTACGAAAGTACTTGTTCCAAGTTCCCAGTTTTGCCATCACCTTTCTGCCTTGGATTGAAAGATATATATATATATATATATATATATATATATATATATATATATATATATATATATATACATCTATAGTATATATATATATATATATATATATATATATATATATATATATATATATATATATATCCTCTTCCTTTACAGATGAGCCGATGCATTCACCAAGCCATCTGCAAACTGGAACATCTGACGCCCGTCTTTATAACCATTGCCGTTGACAGTCACAGAAACTAAGAGGTGACATCTTATATATTCAACGTCCTCTCCTCTTTATTTCATCCAATTTCATTTCATTTTCATCATCCTAACCTTTTCCCCCACTTCCGTTTTATTCGTTTTGCCCTCTCTTCCCATTCTCTTTCGCCCAAGACTGCCTTCATTGGGTCGCATCGATTTCCAATACTTTCGTCTTTAAGTCATTCAACGGAGTTAACTTTTCCCCAATATTTTCTGATGGCCAACAAATGTAAGCAGTGATTGTGCATATGTGTGTCTGCGGGCTTTGGGACAGAGAGAGAGAGAGAGAGAGAGAGAGAGAGAGAGAGAGAGGTTACTACCACTGCTATCGCCACCAACTTAATTAGTAGGAGCGCTTAACTACTCCTTGAAGGTTCTCAGAGTATCAACAGCGACCGACAATAACCTCATCATTGAAAGGCATATTATCAATGATAGCATCATTAGTGATAGTAGTACAGTAGTGCTATATAGTTATATAGTAGTACCTGCAGAAGATACAGTAGTAATTAATGTATAATGCGGTAATGTGATATCCTTTAAAATATTTTATCAACTAGAAGTTTTCCGTTGTATTATAAGAAATATACGCTGGAAACTCCTCAACAATAAAGAAAGGCATGTTAAAAATGGGGTAATAATAATAATAATAATAATAATAATAATAATAATAATAATAATAATAATAATAAAAAGGTATTCAATGTGTTTGGTAATGAGCAGTGCAAAGATCAACTTAATGCTTATGTATCGATTTTCCATTAGATAAACGATTAGGTTACTTTTGAGGTAAAATGATAAAATTTTCCATTAAATTGAAGTGGTTATGGAAGTGCAGACTAAAATGGCACTTCCCCAATTCCCCCCCTTTTTTTTATTTGCTGGGCAATAAGTCCCATCTTTTTGGACTTGGAGAAGTTGTTATGTTACCCCGTAAGGAGTAACATCACAATATTTCAACTAACAGATATCAAAGCGTATTTCCTAACGTCCAGTGTGGTGATTACAGGAAATATAATTTCTGGTGTTTCGAGGATCAGTGCCTTTAGCACCATTCTTTTTATGTATATATAGTAAATGAATCAGCCTTGACAGCAAGATTACTTTAAAAAAATACTCCCAGCTATGTATATCTCCATATTGTTAAAGATAAACACAGCACAGGTCAGACGTACAGGGCGTTTATTCACACGATAAAGATCAAGGGCAGGAACACGAAGTGATTCACATTATGCTTTAATCCTACGTTTCGTGACAACATCGCCACATCTTCAGGGATTTTTCTACAAAATAAAGTATAATATATTATTACAAGATCCAATAGTTGAAAAGTTGAAACAGTTTATGGTAAAATTACAGCTCTTACACTTAAATTACATGCACACTTGATTAAAGAAGACCAGAAGTACCAAACAACTTACAAATGACGAGAAGAACATTTAAAAATGCTGCTAAATTACATATATACATAAAAATAACAACAAATACAATAAAAAGTAAAAGTCATATATTCATAAAACCGCAGCCAAAAACAGCTCAACACTTAACCAACCTTTCAGCATCAAAGATAAAAACGCACTAAAAGTAAACAACGTCAAGAGGCACAAGGAATGACAGAATAATTAGGCTAAAAACAAGGGGACACCAGAGGAACGGTTGTTGGAACTCGTAGTTTGATGTTCAGAGTTTTATGAATATATGACTTTTACTTTTTATTGTATTTTTTGTTATTTTATGTATATGTGTAATTTAGCAGAAATTTTTAAATGTTCTCGTCATTTGTAACTTGTTTGGTACTTTTGGTCTGTTTCAATCAAGTGTGCATGTAATTCAAGTGTGAGAGTTGTAATTTTACCATTAAATTGTTTTAACTTTTCAACTATTGGATCTTGTAATCAGCTCTTATTTTATGTTAACATATTATACTTTATTTTATAGAAAATCCCTGAAGATATGGCGAAGTTGTCACGAAACGTAGGATTAAAGCATAATGTGAATCTCTTCCTGTTCCTTCCCTTGATCTTTATCGTTTAAAGATAAATCTGTACAGTTTCCCGAACGCTATCTTTATGGATGTATCTTTAAATATATAGACATCCATAAGTGTAGATTTGTTTCTCCAACAAGCTTATTGTTTAAGCAGATAAAACCAGTCTGGTTGTGTTAATCCCGTTTCATTATTATAGGTCTGTGAATGATCTAGAAATGGTGTTTTGTGTAAGTTACGGAGTTTGAAGCTGAACCCTAAGAAAGTCTTGAGTATGATTATGAGCAAGTCCAGTACACTCCATTTTCTATTACTAAACATACACATATCTTTCCTCTGTCAGTGTTTCTTTAAATCACATGCAACTCTTTTAAAATCGAAGCGTCATTCTTGATTATCTTGTAGCGGAATCGAATACGACACAGTGGTGGAGAGAAATTCGACTAACTCACACTGGTGGAGGATTACTGATCACTGAGGATGTTGGTGAATGGGGACCCAGAATAGCGTAAACAGGGACGGGGGAGAAAAGCATATACTAATAAGTACAAGTGAGTGGATACTAGAATAGCACAGAAGGCACATGCTACCATGAGCATTAGTTTCTCGTTGGACGAGTCGGTTACGAGCTCGACTACCAACGTGAGATCAGAAGAATTTATTTCTGCTGTTGGCCCACAATAAGCTGTATGCCCCGTTGCTAAGTACCCAGTTCAGTGGTCTGGTCAAACTAAGATAAACTAAACTTTTAAACTTTTTACTGCGAGTATTCTTTTAAGATATTGTCTATGATATCACAAAAGCTCCACCACTCGATGAGATAAATGACCACCTTTTGGCAAAGACTAACGAATAGGTCCTCATTATACAAGGGCACTGCAAAATCATTTAAAACTGCCATTTGACGAGAGGAACACGCGCGTAATCCGGGCGAATGTATTCGAGGGTAATTTCATCATCTAAACCATTCGTCATTTTATCGCCGCCGTCAAGATTTCTGAATCGCTTTCTTCTTTTGGGAGGGACACAAAGAATCTAACGTTTCCCTTAAACAGTTTTACTGCCGAGGGAGAAGAAACCCTGATGTCGTTCCTTCAAACATTTCCACATGTAAAACCAGACCCTGGCTAACCTTGGAGTCATAAAATTCCCCAAATGGCTCGCCTGGCTGCAGTCATTGGTATCTGACAGGCCTTAATTTTCCTCGGATTTCTTCCAGTTTTCTCTTATTCTTGTTTAGCAAAATTTTCCTGATCTTCCTTTGAATTCGTTAACTTTCCAGGTACTTCCAGACTTAGATTTCTAGCTTCTTTTTATTAGTTTATTTATATCTCTGGTTTTCATCGACTTGCAAAATCTGCTTTTCGTTTTTTCATTTGGTTTTAGTATGTAACAAGAAATCGTCAATCATTTCTTTTCTTATTCAGCAGATGTATAATAATTCTATTATTTTCTTTCCAGATACATAATAATTCTATTATTTACCTTGTAATTATTTTATTTATTTGGTTATCATTGAAAAAAGAATTCTTCATTTTCCTTGCGTTTTTCTTTTTCATGTTTGTGCTGATTAATATTTAATGACTTTTTTTTACTTTAAGGCATTAAAACTATAAGAATTACTTAAAAGTTTTTAATACTCAAATTTTTTTTCTTATTTTGTGTCTTTCAACTCATGTTTTATAACCAGAAATATACTACTATATTTTTAATTCTTCTCCCTCCAATGGACAGCCTCTGTGCATATATATAATACATATATATATATATATATATATATATATATATATATATATATATATATATATATATAGTATATAGATATATATATATATATATATATATATATATATATATATATATATATATATCTATATAGTATATATATATATCGATATATATATATATATATATGATATATATATATATATATATATATATCTATATATATATACTATAATATATATATATATATATATATATATATATATATATATATATATATATATATATATATATATATATATATATATATATATATATATATATATATCTATATATATAGTATATATATATATATATATATATATATATATATATATATATAATATATATATATATATATATATATATATATATATATATATATATATATTATATATATATATATATATATATAGCAATTTTTAATCTGACGAGACAGGATTCAATGACTTTCTTCTTGCCTTCTACTGGCGAGCTTTCGAATTCTCCCCGTTCTTCTGTTTATACCTTCCAGGAAATACAATTTCAGTAACTTCCCTCGTTATTGGGCTTCTCTCTTCCTCCGCTTTGTATTTTTATCCTCTTTTATACGATTACTTCGCCCTGTCTCTTGGTCTCCGCAAAGAAGTGTAAGACTCTGTTGTTGTTGCTCCTCTTCTATTATGTTAAGATGATTCCTTTTAATGGGGCCTTCCTCCATTGTCTGTTTCTCACTCCGTCCCGCATTACCATATTAATTGGGACTGTGATACTGAGTTAATTACAAGAGTCCTTTTGATTCGTTGTTTGATCTCGGTAAACTCTCTCTCTCTCTCTCTCTCTCTCTCTCTCTCTCTCTCTCTTTGTACAAAAAAAATCTTTTAAATTCGAGTATTATGACAAGTCCTCACTCTCTCTCTCTCTCTCTCTCTCTCGCTCTCTCTTTGTACAAAAAAAATATCTTTTAAATTCGAGTATTATGACAAGTCCTCACCTCTCTTGCTGTATAAAGTGATATTTTATTTTTAAAATACTCTCTCTCTCTCTCTCTTTGTGCAGAGAAATATCGATTAAATTCAAGAATCCTGTCAAGTCCTGCCGCTCTCTCTTGCTCTATGAAACGATAAAATGTAAATATTTTTATCCCCCCCCCCCCCTGTCTCTCTCTCTCTCGTCTCTCTCTCTCTCTCTCTCTCTCTCTCTCTCTCTCTCTCTCTTTCCGTTTTATCTCTTAAAATGTAAATCAGATTCTAATTCCTTCAGAAATTCCCTCTGTTGTTTTGAGGTAAATATCAATTTTTGTCTTAAAGAGGATCCTGTTATTCTCCAGGAAGGTATAAATAGCCTCTGTTGCGTCACTCATTTGATGAGCGACATAAAAAATTGTTCGTGTTTTCGCCAGGTGGCTTCACCAAAGGTTCCCGTCTTCACATATAGTATTTTGGTGGAAAATGAACCTCAACTTCTCATGCATATGTTATTTCCTCTGGCCAAGATGTTATTACGTAGGTTTTGACCAAAAATTAGCCTCACCTTCTCATGCAAATGTTATTTATTCTGGCCAGGATGCTACCAACTCTGCCTCTATACGCAAAAAACCCGAGATCGATCCCTGCGTGTGTCAGCGCGTCTTCATTCACTTTCATTCGCTATGAATTCACATCCACTTACATAAGCGTATTAAATTCACTGCCCCATATAATTAAGGAAATGGATCGATAAATGAACATCCCGAAAAAAAGTTTAGCAAGAACTGGGAGAGTTGCTGGAAGTTGCAGAGAGGAGACAAAATTGGATAAGGATTTAAAACCCTTAATTGAAAACTTCGCTCAAGCGAGACGGGATTAGGGACTGAGAGAAAGGAGAAGGAATTAAGGTCTAAAAGAACGAAAACAAAATAAAAAATAAAAGAATCAGATCTGGGTCACTTCTTATTTTCCCTCTTCTTCTTAATCTTAAAAAAAAAAAAAAGATATGGCAGACTGGACATGAATGTATTTTAACGAAGACTGCTAAGGTAAATGGAAAATATAAAGAAATCGGTAACGAAATATAAACTTTGTAAGAAGTTTTGTCAACCTAAAGTTTTGGCAGTTACATTATCTCTCTCTCTCCCTCTCTGATGGAGATATATTTAAGGCAGAAACTTCGAGTTTCTTTGTTTAATTAAATGAGATGGAGAACACTTCCTCTTTACAATCCCTGTGGTCAGCAGCAGGGTTGGGAGACCTAGCCTTATATGTGTGAGGATTCGTGAGAAATCTGAAGATAAGTGGAGATTTGTACAAAACAAAGCACAGGAAAGTCCATTTATCGCAAATTCACAAAACCTATTTGCGTCACAAACCTGTGGATTCGATTATTACGATGATGATGGATGTTTATTATTACTATCATTACTGTTCATACACACATACACACAGACATATATATATCTATATATATATATATATATATATATATATATATATATATATATATATATATATATTATATATATATAAATATATACATATATATATATATTAATATATAATATATATAATAATATATATACACACACATATATATATATATATATATATATATATATATATATATATATATATATATATATATATATATATATATATATAATAATAATAATAATAATAATAATAATAATAATAATAATAATAATATAATAATAATAATACCAGTGGCGAGTCCATCTCCTTTTATCGTGGTTTTGCGAGCTCTTGAGTACGGTCAGAGCACCTCTCCGGCAGGTCGGGTTTTCATTGGTTCCCGGGAAGGTGACTCATACGGCGGGCGTTGACGAGTCTTGCAGACCTTCTCAGGTAGGGGGTATCACCGGGAGCCTCTTGATTGGGTTCTACCTGAGTGACGTCACCCCTGATATTATTCTCATGTCCGGTGTTCGTTTCACGCGCTCTGGTACTTTCGTTAGGGGGGAGGGGGGTGGTCCTCCTCTTTACCTTATAATTTCGAAGGTCCTTTTTCAATTTTAGAGAAGAGAGGAAATATATATTATAGAATTAATGTGGGTAAGAGTAGAGCAAAGGCAAGGAATGTAAATTTGCTTCAGAATTATAAACAATGCCCCATGCCGTGGCCTCCGCCAGTGTAACAGTGTTACTGAGTGAGATTAGTTTTGAGAAAAACACAAGAGGTGTTATAGTATTTATAAGTTGTAATCAGAGTTCAGAAAACGGAAAAAGTAAGAGAGAAGGATAATGTTATAGTTAGTAGCCTCTCTAGAGATTTCTCAGAATGAGTAGCCTAATAACCGTTTTCTGTTATCGCATGAGTGAGTGTGTGGGAAGAAGCGTGTGTATGACTGGATTAAAGCTTTATGCAGAATTGTTTCCCTGCTGTTCAATTCTTGCTTCTCTTTAAAAAAAAAATAAAATCAGTTGATTTCATTTTTTTTCTCTTTTAACAGGGCGTGTGATAGTAATTGCTTCCTAACAAAGAAAGATAAAGGAAAGGAGAACACATTTTCGAGAAGTTCGGCAGTAAGGAGGTTTTCACACTCGTGTGGGAGGCGCCTGTAATCTGTTTCTCGCAGCTGTTCTGGAATCGTCGGGCGTGTCGTGGAGCGCAAAAACGCGCTGTCATTACGTGAGAAACACCGCGATTTCTGATGCAATACCTCGTCTAAATTCATCTAGGGAGTCCTAGTAATCTCGCGAGTCTGTGCCGCTCGCCATAGGATCTGCCCCCAGAGTGCCGTATAAATACGACAAACGAACTTTGGAGAGCAGTGATCGTAGAAGGAAGAGATCGTAAAAGAGAGAGATCACCAGTTAGTAAGAGCCTCAGATCAGATTATCAGTGAGAGATCAGCAGCAGTGATCGTCAGAGAGAGACTAGAGACAAAGGAACCGACGAAGTATCAATCAAAAGAAGAGTTGTTCGAGAGTTGGTCGGATATTGGTCTAGTCGTCTTCAGGAGTGGACGGCCGTGTTTTCTAGACGTTGAGCAGACTTCAGAGAAGAAAAGGTCCTGCTACAGTTTTTGGGGAATTCCTGCCTTTCAAGTAGACTAGTTTCTGCAATACGGAGTCAAGAGGACGACTGCAATTGCTGCTCTACATTTATGAAGCCAGCGCGTCGAATTGCCAAATTGACTAGCAAGTATTTGAATTGCCTCACTGTTCCCCCAGTTCATGCAGTGTAAGATTCTGTCTTTTTATGTAAATAGGAGATACCATTCTGCATTTACCTATGTTAGTAAGCTTGTAAATAAATCTTTGTTGTGTTAGTGTTTCTTTCTATATTCGTATCCCCAGTTTCAACTGTTGGTGTTGAAATAGTTTTTTTTTATTTATTTCATATCGAACCTGAAGAGGACCTCTCTCAGAGTCCGTAACACTGTGTCAACCCTTTCCAAGATATTTCGACACCGTAACATTGTCTCTTGAGATCTCAGAGTCTGTAACTCTGGCCAGTGACTTATATAATTTAAGTTGAGTTTTTTTTGGCAGTCCTTTGAACCTAAACCGCGGTAGTTATTCTTGACTGTACATGGGGAAGAATGCCTGATTTTTGAAATTTGCACCCAAGAATTGTAGCTTGTTGATTATATGGAATTCTCCTGTTGTTGACTATAATATCCATGGGACGTCGAGCAGAAATTGAGAGGAGCTGAAATTTATTCATATCTGTTGATATCTTCCATTTCTTTTCGTAGTTATTGATTTTTTGTATTTCTCTAACAGTCTTTCTTTGTATTATACATTTGGCTTTGGTGGGATACGTTATGACTTGGGTATGATCATCTGCGAACATGATTTGAAGGCAACCTTGCGATGGAGGAGGGGTATCTTTAATGTAAAAGTTGTAGAGTGATGGGGAGAGAATGGTACCTTGAGGAATCCCTGACTGTAACTGGAACTCTTGTCCTATGATGTCTTTAATTTTAATCCTTGCCACTTGGTTGTCAAGAAAGTTACATAGCAGATGGGTTGCTAAATCTGGCAATTGCACTTCCAAAAGTTTGTATTTTAAACCCTCATGCCAGACTTTGTCGAAGGCCCGACTGACATCCCTTGAGATAAGGTTGCAGCCATGCCCTAAACTTTTCTTGACTGCTATGAACTCATAGAGTCTGGTTAATGCAAGCTGAGTTCCTTTACCTTGTGTAAACCCATATTGGTTATTGTTTGTTAGCAGATTGTCTCCGAAGAACTCATTGAACCTTATTTGAATGATTTTTTCAAGGATCTTACCAGGTATCTCTAGAAGGGAAATTGGTCTATAGTTAGAAACAGAAGTTAGATCTTTGCCCTTTTTCCCCACAAAGGGAAGTAGTGCTCTCTTAAAAAAGTCTGGCCAGTAGCCCATACTTATGGTTTCGTTGAAAATGACTCTTAAAAAGTCAAGCATGGAGATGGGAAGGTGCTTGATGATAATTTTGTTTACTTTAGAATGGCCAGGTGCTTTGCTTTTAAAATTATTGATTATTTTGATAATATCTTGCAGTTGGATTGGTTTAATAAACTAGTCTTCATCATCTAATCTATCAAACTCTACTGTGTCATATGGTATCATTTGATCATCATGTTCATGAAGTACTTCAATTACTTGTTGCTCATGGATTTATTCTGAAGATATTAGACCAGAAATCTCTGAAAATCGGTTCTTGGTCTTGGGGTGAATAGATTTTCCTATTGTTATGGAGGATGTAGGCTGTAGGTTCAGAATCTGATCCCAGAAGTCTTCTGATCATTTTCCAGAACTTTTCTGGGTCTCGATAGATACCTTCGATTTTATTTAGTCGTGTCTCCCAAGTTAAGTTTATGAGTTCCTTTGCTTCGATTTTAATTCGTTCTTTGATATTTTGTAAGTATTCTAATAGCTAATGTGTTGGATCTTGGTTATTTATTAAAGCTAGGGCTTGTTCATAGTAATATTGTAATTGCTTGAGATTATCTGTTTCTTTAGAATATGGTAAGATCCTGAAAGTTTTGAGGGGGATGCAAAGTTCTGTGGCTTCTTTGATCATCCTGTACCAAAAAGTTATCCTATCATCGATATAGGATTTATCCTTTATGATGTTATCAGGTATGTCATAGTTGGAGAGAGAGCCATCGAGAATATCCTTGAAACGTTCCCAGTTTGCATTGATCAAATCGAGAGTTGGGCTGGTGGCTACCATAATAGGTCTCACAGTAAGTTTTAATAATACAGGTATGTGGTCTGAGGTAGTTAAAGGACCCCAAGTGATTGAATAATTAAAAATGTGGTATCTGTTAGACAGAAGGATGTCAGGTTTGCCCTTGGATCTTCTGCTGAAGTATGTTTGAAAATCTGGTCCTAGAAAGCAAACTAGATTCCGGTTCATAAGTCCTTGAATTAAGGTGCCTCAAGGATTTGTGCTATCGTGGCCCAGGGCCGGGTGAGGTGCATTTAGGTCAGCTAATAGATAGACAGGGATATTGCGTTTCATTAAGGACAAGATATCTTGCTGAGGAAATACTGGGTTCCTGGGGGGTAAATATGTAGTTGCTAAGATTACTGTCCCCCAAACTGTCTGTAGTTCTACTGCAATTAGGTCATGATTGAATCCGTCAATTAATTTGACTGTGATATCCCGTCTTACTGCTATTGCCGTCCCGGCATTTTGATCGTTAGTGGTGTTGCATTAAAAAACGTTGTAGTTCCAGATCTTGATACGAGTGGAGTTGGGTATCGCTGTGGAGTTTAGAAGTATAAGATGTGGGGAGAAAGAGGAATAAATGTTACTAAGTTCCTTACTACGAAGGAATGTCCACTTTAAGACGTTATGTTGAATGTCTGTGAGAATGTCCATTATGGTGTTTTTCCTTTTGTTAAGTCAAAGAAGCCTGAGTTCAATTTTTGGAATTTGTTGTGGTTTATCCTCGTGATCCTGCTACTATATTTGTCTAGTTCTATTGTTCCTTCAGTAATGTATTGTTTGACTGTGTTATTGTCTAATTTCTCTGTGAAGATGTACTTCATTGTTTTATTGTCAAAAATCATCCTCTTGAGGGCATTATGGGTTGGGTTTTTGGGGTTTGCCGTGTTGATGGAAATGTATAGTCTTAGTCCAATTTTGGAGTTCTTGGTTTGATTGATGGAAGGGAGGCTTGGAAGAGCCAAAGCTCCTTGTATTTCAGGGTCTGTTTTGTTATAGGTTGAGGTTGATGCTTGTGGTGGCTGTTTTTTTTGCAGGGTGTGAAGGCATATCAACTTCCGAGTCTGAATCGCTTAGTATTCTTTTCCTGTAGGCTTCTTCAGTTTCCATGCGTCATCAAGTGTTAGGGGCTGATTAGGGCTGGTGTTATTTTCATTGTCTGATTTTAACATTTTTGATACTTTCTTGGCTAGCTTGATAGCCTCTGTAGGAATTTTAACCAGTGGTAGGCCATTAGCTTTGTAGAAAGCGTCAATCATTGTTTGGTAAGTGCCTGGTTCGACTGTTTCACCCAAGTTTGCCGTGATTATTGCTGTGTTAATTACAGTGAGCTGATGGAGTGAGATGTTGTTGTTGGGTGTAATAGCACTATTCGGAGCAGTTGTGGCTGTGGCTTGAGCGAAGGCCTTGTTGGGTGTAATTTGGGATTGTTGGTTCCTGATTGTTTAAGCCTGGTCTTTAGTCAAAGTTTTCCTGATTGGACATCTTGCTGCCATGGTTGGGTGATCACCATTACATGTGATGCACTTTTGGTTTTCTTGGTTGGTGCAATCGGTCCAATAGTGTTCTTCTGAGGCACATATTGAGCAGATTTTATAAGTACTTGGATTGGGGCAGTTGTTTTTGTATGATCATAACTGTAACATCTCATACACTGGGGTGGAACACCATAAATCTTCAAACTTAGGAATATAGGTGGGAAGGATTGGCCAGAGATGAGAAGTCCTTTAATGGGACAGTCTCTCATCATTTGGGAAGATTCAAGTTTCACCTTAAATATAGTTTTAGTGTTGGGAAGCTTAATGATTGCAGTAACCTTAACACCATTCCGTTGCTCAATTTCATACATAAGCTCTTCTTCAGATTGATTGTATACTAAACTGTCCGTCTGGGTTACAACCAATGTACGTGAAGCATCCAGAACTTCAAACATATTATTATGTTTGGTGTCAGGATGAATTATCTTTTCTATTGTTACTTCATCTGCTATAGCTAAATAGTAGTTATTAGCCCTAGTAAGTTTGTGGATAAAGCATGATTTATCCTGTAGAACATTCTGGATCGCCAGGTGACGTGATTCTTCATCAAGTCTCTGGCTAGTGTCCTTAATCTTAACTTTACCCATTATGTCATGGTAAAGCAGTGATTATTTCCCTCTGTAAGAAAGATGCAAACTTAAATCTAAGGGATTTGCACAACCTTTTTGGTAATTATGTAAATATCGAAATTTTGAGAAAATTGTGATACAACGACGTGGGATGATTTTTGAAAGGGGGGAAGGTGTAGAAATATTAACTTTTTAACAAAACTTCCAAAAAAAGTGAAGAATTCCAATTATTAAGGGTGGTAGGACCAAAAAACTGTTTTTATAAGAAATTATAATGATAGTAGTTAACAGTCACTTTATGGGAGGCAGTGACTGATACCTAATTCCCTAACTCCTATGCAGGCACTACTGAAGAAGTGTGAGCCTTGACGGCGCAGAACTCCCTGTGCCCCTAGAGAGTTTTAAGACCACAACGGCTACTCCAGGGGCAAAGGGCTACTGATGGTGTTAGTTGGATGAAGTTGAGATTGAGGTTTAGAGAGATACAGGGGAGAGTAGAAATATGGGGCAAATCCCTTGGTGGGGGTATGGGAAGAAGGATAAGGAAGGGGGGGGGGGATCCTGTCCTTGAAAGGCTATCTCTGAACAGCTACTGCTGAAGGGAGAGGTCCTGTCCAGTCTTCAGGTTGGACCTTCCAATGAGGGCTGCTAGTTGGAGCTTCAAGAGGAGAGAACCTTCCTGGGCAGTGGCTGGCAGGCGAATGGTATGAATGATGTGTAGATGCTGTCGGAATCTACTCAATATATAGTAGCATGTCAGCGGGGGGTCAACCGCTCGCTGGGTTTTTCATTGGCTGGTGGCGCAATGCGTTCCTGCTATTGGCTGGAGGAAGTTTTCTTCAAGACACTTCTCATCGTTGAAGGTCGCGCTGTTGCAGCCTAGCAGACCATCGAGGCTGGGGCATGATTTCCCTGGGTGTTGCGCCACGACGTCTCGCATTGTCATTAGCTGCTGGGCTGCTTGTCTCACCTGGTATTCCTTGATTGGGGGTGTCGCTCGGTCTGGTATTAATCATACTTTTATTTACATTCATGGGTCTTCTTAAGTTGGAGGGGACGAAAAGCACCTCCTGTGTCGTATTTAATGAGGGCTTCTCTTGTTGTATGAGGAGTGCCTCGAGCAGTCGTTGGCATCGCTGGTCAGGAGCCCTCCCTATTATCTTAGTATTCTTGATAATACTGTTGTGGGAGATAGCTTCCTGGTGTGCTGTCAAGGTATGGTTTTTAATTGCCCTTTCTTGTGTGTGGCAAGAAATCCTCGGGGACAGTTTCATAGAAGTCATACCAACATAAGAGCCCAGACATCCACGGACGGGGCATAAGAATTGGTAGACCACATTTGACTGTTTCAAGAGGTCTCTTGCAGGAGGGATCGGGTTGTTCTTCATGATAAGTTCGCGGGTACGTCGATTTTGGTAATAAATCACGAGTTCAAGTTCTTTGTCGACTTCGGTGGGGGTCACATTCTCTCTGATTATTTATTTATTTTTGTTCTTAATGCATTATCGTCCTCACAGTGACGAGGATGCATTAAGAAAAATATTCAGAGAGAATGTGACCCCCACCGAAGTCGACAAAGAACTCAAACTCGTGATTTATTACCAAAATCGATGTACCCGCGACCTTGTCATGAAGAACAACCCGACACCCACCCCCTGCAAGAGACCTCTTGAAACAGTCAAATGTAGTCTACCAATTCTTATGCCCCGTCTTACATTGGTATGACTTCTATGAAACTGTCCAAAAGGATTTCTTACCACGCACAAGAAGGGGCAATTAAAAACCATACCTTAACAGCACACCAGGAAGCTATCTCCCGCGACGCTATTATCAAGAATACTAAGATGATAGGGAGGGCTCCTGACCAGCGATGCCTACGACTGCTCGAGGCACTCCTCATACAACAAGAGAAGCCCTCATTAAATACGACACAGGAAGTGCTTTTCCTCCCCACCAACTAAAGAAGACCCATGAATATAAATAATAGTATAATTAATACCAGACCGAGCGACACCCCCAATCAAGGAATTCCAGATGAGACAAGCAGCCCAGCAGCTAATGTCAATGCCACCCGTCGTGATGCAACACCCAGGGAAGTCATGCCCCAGCCTCGACGGTCTGCTAGGCTGCAACAGCACGGCCCTCAACGACGAGAAGTGTCTTGAAGAAAACTTCCTCCAGCCAATAGCAGGAACGCATTGTGCCACCAGCCAATGAAAAACCCATTGAGCAGTTGACCCCCTGCTGACATGCTACTATATATTGAGTAGATTCCGACAGCATCTACAGTCTGCTCCAATCCACTGCCGTGATCATGCTCGGATGATACTGAGAGAAACGTCGGCCACTAGATGTACTTATGTTTTGATCTAATTGTTCTTTTACTGTGACAAATAAATAAATTTTAAGCAATATCCCCGAAATTGATTCCTGATAAGTAATATTGGTGCAATACTCGCCAGTTGTGGTAGCAGAGAGAAAGCTATTATTAGGAAAAATAAATAGAGAAGACTATTTACAAGTTGAATGCAGCTGATGCAGCAATATCTTTCAATAATAATAATAATAATGAGCACAATTTTCAGTGTCGAAAATGATAACAATGATTGCAGGTCCACAATAATATCGCATGTGAAGTATATAAAGTGTTTAATAATAAGAGCTTTCGAACCCTGCACCAGGTTCATCCTCAGCCAAGTGAACAATATACATTTAAAAATCTGTCGAAGTAAACTTCTGAATAGGACAATTATTCCACCATGACGAACGCAAATGAAGGAAGCGCTCAACAGCCCAACTAGGTGATTCCGTTGTTGTTGTTCGAATTCCTGCTGGTTATTCTGCTGGAACGTCTTGTGGGCTGTGATAATAATAATAATAATAATAATACCGTTAAAAAAGATGGCAGAATTAAGCGAGTTGATTTTATATATTGCTTTTTCTATTTTCCTTACAATTCGCTTCTCAGGCTCAGCGATGCTGAGTAACCAGCCAATATTCATATTGGGGAATTTTCAAAAATTATAAATGCTGAAGGAATCTTTTATTAGAACAAGATATCAGGTCCAGGTCAAGCAGGGGTCGTCGTCAGTGCCGGTATTATTCCGTAGGCGTAGTTCAGTTCGGGCCGGGGTCGTCTTAGGTTTAAGGGCTGGTATTGGTGCTGGTATAGCTGGTATCACGTGACGTTTCGACCTTTTCATAGGTCATCTTCTGACGAGTCGGTTGAAGAGACTGTAGCCAGAAAGTTTGCAGAACGGTATTTATAGCGGCTCGGACCTAGAGTTGCATTCTCATTGGTCGGGCTGGTCTTGGGCGAAGCCATGGATCTCGCCTCGAAGGTCTCGGGGATTCTACCGTTCAAGCGCCACAGTAGTGTGCCTGGGGATGAACGTCAGGAATTCTGTCTGTAGCAGGAATTGTATCATCCTGTGGGGGTTCCTGATTATTTGGCATCGTCGGGGGGTCGCTCGCTGCTCTCTGGGCGGCGGTGGGAAGGAGAAACGTTTCTTGAGTGATATTTAAGTTTGGTTTCTCCTTACCAATATGGAGGGCTTATAGGAGGCGCAGACGTAGGGGATCTGTTGTTTGATCTATTATGGTGATATTAAGGATAATATCATTTCTTCTTATCCGTTTGTTATGAGCAGTCCTTAATTCTGCCGTCCTTTTTAACAGCATTTGCCTAAAAGGGTCTTCTACCAAAATAATAATAATAATAATAATATCCTTTATTTCAGCTCATGGAATATACAAAAGGCAGACAGTAACATACACAATCTAGATACATGAGACAATATGATAAAAAAAAATAAATAATCGACACTTATCCACCAAATAGCTGAGGTAGCATAAAAGATAGTAATCATAATACTGGTAATAACAGTAGTAATATTGGTGAGAAAAAAATGAATTGAGGGTTATAACAGTTAGTGCACAGATTATATAACTTAAATTTCAACTAGAGACCTTGAGTGGTTACAGTAGTCAGGTCCAGAGAGCTAAATACGAAAATTCAATGTAAAAAAAACTTTAACTTGATAGTATTCACAGTAATAATGAAAAAGTAAAATATCAGCAACAAATATAATAATAATGACAGAATCTGCAGATGACATCTTGCCAATACAGAGATTAAGTCCTTTAGGGGACAAAGGCCTCATTTTCCCATCTTTCCAGCAATTTAGATCTTCTTCTTGCTTCACTCCTTAGGATGCTTTGTATGAGCGAGTTGCTGCTGTTTCTCACTTGGGTTACCAGACTGGACATTGTTCGCCTTACAATGATTTTTAAATTGTCCAGGTGGTTTTCTATGAACATCTGTGTGGCGGAGTGGTAGCGGGGAGTGTTTGTGAGGCTTCTCAAAATGTCATTGTGATTGCAATCAGCCGGTAGTTGCCAGGGTCAGCTGCAGCCTTTAGCTTGTTTTTGATTAATGGTATCAAGTGAACTAAGAGTAGGGAGTCTGGAAGAAACTGGTGAATTATGGACGCATTGAATAGGGCAGCTACCAAAAGGTAAATTATCGGATGGCAGAATTTGAAAGCTTCTGTGGGAAGACCATCACAGCCGGGCGATTTATTATTAGGTAGGCTGTTTATGGCATCGCTGATGTTACCTGGTGTAATACGGTCTGCAAAATGAAATTGAATATTGTCAGTAAGGAGGTTATCTACATCCCTTTGGGAATCCTGATCATTAATGCAATTCAGGATATTGTTGAAGTGATCGCCCCACATACTTGCGATAGCCTCGTCTCTGACTGCTTCCCCTACTCTATGTGATAGCTTTTTAGTTTTGGGATTTAGGGACTGGATATCTTTCCAAAGATGACGATAATCACCAGATTCTAAGTTTCTAGACATTGCACAGGCTCTTAGTTGTTTTTCAATTAATCTGCAGTGCTTAAGAGCAAGTTTGAACTGAGCTCTCGCCTGTCTCATTAATAATGCAGTGTGTCCTTCCCTCGGACTACCATTTTGCCTCCACAGTAAAAACATTTCTCGTGATTATGTATACAGATCTTTAACCAAGTCATACCATCCAGGTATATTACGAGAATTACCTTGACGAAATCTATAGGCAGCCATGCCCGAAGCAAGCCTAGTGGAGATTACGTTCGAATAGAATTCATTGAGATCCCTCCTGTGGTGGTCATTTCTACAATTTGTGTTAATACAAAGTAAGGCGTCTGCAGGTTGAACTCCTGACCGCAACCTGGTTTCTGTGGTAGCCCTAAAGAATCTGGTTTTCTGTTGGTTTTTAAAATCCCAGTTTACTGCTGGTGAGCAGTCAGTTAGGGGGTTCACGGTAGGGAGGGATGGGGTACCGAATGACACCTGTAATGGGATGTGATCGTAGCCCGTTGCAAGATCGTAGCGAATATTGCTGTTCATAATAGAATCATGAAGTTGTGGAGATGTGATGCAGTGGTCCAGCCAGGAGGTTGTAATTGCATCCGTTCTATTATGTACATATGAATAGGAGGAGGGGAGGAGGAGCATTACATCACTAATTTGGAGCGCATGATTTTGACAGAAGCGAGTAAGTTCATTATAAAATTGTTTTGTCGGGTAGGAATTAAGGTACCCAATTATACAAATATGATCAGCAGGAGAATCGTGAATAATACTGTGTAACTCCCCTAGGATCATGCAGTAATGATTGAAATTATTGTTATTTTCCCATGGCATATAAACATTAATTATTAGGATTTTAGAGTTCCCTACTGTCACTTGAAGCCCCAGCAATCTGTCACTCCTGTAGGTCATCACCTTTATCATATTGTCTAACGATTTGTTCCACAGAAAAGAAAGGCCCCCTTTCGGGCGACCGGCTATCATTTGATCTGTAACTTGCATCAATGAAGTCGAGAAGGTTCTGAAGTCTTCATGTATTGAATCGCAGATGGCAAGGTCATGTGGCCAGAGGAGCGTTTCTTGCAATGCAATGATGCCTTTGAAGTTTTTGCAGAACATGTTTAGAAGAGGAATGTTCCACTTGAGACCAAAAATATTCCAACAGATTATGTTTAATGTATCCATGGCTACTCACGAAGATGGGAGATGAATGCACTGATCATTTGGGTGGATGGGGGGTTAGCCAGGGGGAGTGGGCAGTCACTTGCCGTGGGCGATTGGCTGGCACTTGCAGTGGAAATGACCCTGTTTAGGGTGTCAGTAAGTTCCCCCGGGGGTGGTTGGTCCCGGATTAGGTTATATCATGAAACTAATATATTAGGACCGAAATTCTCACCTTTAAGAACGTCGAGGTGTTGAAATAGGCAGGTAATCCTGTAGGCCACTTTATGTTCACTTTTGCATGGGAGTTCGTGAGAGATGAATGGGTCAGAGCCAGTGAGAAACTTGACTCTCTCCACTATGGCGTCTAGCGTCACCGATGAGCGCAGATTGTGAATTACTACGTGACATCTCTTCTCAGGTGTTGGGTCCAGCAGCCAAACGAGATGTTCTTCTCTTGTTTCTGCTTGTTTGTAACTGCCAGACCCCTCGTGATCACTCTCATCTGCATCCACGATAGGGGGTTGGGGGGAAGAGATAGGCTGGGGATAATCCCAGGGCTGGTAATCATCACCGGAGATCTATCTTCCGCCGGAGGCACTGGGGATGGAGAAGTTGGGAGACCAACAGTCCCCTCAGAACGGTTCTTAGGTGATGGGGGCATTCCCTTGTTGCTGGGAGGCAAGGAAAAACTGGATGCTGCATTCAAAGGAGTCTGGTGGCTATCTGTGTGATTGTCTATCGAATCCTGCACTCCTTTGATCGCATCCCAGATTCGTGCGAGATTATTTGTTTCCACAGTTTTAAGTCTGTCTAGAGATTCCTGTAGTCTTTTGATCACGTCCCAGATTCTTGAATTCACATTAATCTCCTCGATTTTTTCAGAGTTTTTTCCAATTGTTTCTGAGAGTGATTTTGCTGTTTGGAAGGCATTTTCTACTGTGTGGTACACCGCAGGTAGGCTTAGGTCAGCAGCCCCTTTGGAGGATGATTGTAATGGTCATCGGCATAGAATTCCACCGAGCAGGTCCTTAGCCACTTAGTGATATATGGTATTATCTTGTGAGAGGACAGATTTTTTGCAGATCGCTCCTTGAGAATGCTCTCTGTTATCAGATCTTTGCATTTTGTATATGCAATGTTAATTTCCTCATCGGAGAAGACATCACTGACAGATAGTATAGCAGACTCAGTGTCGGAACGGTTCGATTGGTACTGTATAAAGTAAAGACAATTGTTCGCAAGTACGAAACTTGTGTGTGGGGCAGAGGCACTGGTAGGTGCCAGGGTCACTTGCGCAACGGTTGGAGGTTGGTCGGATGACATTTTTGTGGTACAGGAAGGGCCAAGCACTAACACATACATTGCATTCTCTTACCCATTTCCCAGGACCAATAGCCCTCGAGTAGCTGTGATTTGAAAGATTTCTAAGGCACTGATTGGAGCAGAAAGAATATTAGTATATCTGCAATTGCACAACACTCTCCGGCTTCCCCGCTGGGTATTATGTGGAGACACTATTAACACATTGCTTACTATAAGAGGTATAAACAATAAGGGCTAAAAACCCTTCTTTTCTGTAGGGAAACGCGAGAGAGACACCAACACGTCCGCCCCCCCCACACACACACGGATAGCCAGGCAGTCCCCGGATTAAATCAAGTTTCAGGTTAAGTCATTCCGGACTTAAGGCACTTGCTGCATAGCACTGTTAACCTGCTTTACAGCACTGTAACCCTAACTTACAGCACTGATGCTATTTATTCCCATTATAATTATGATGATTCATGTGAAGACAATTTCCAGCTTACAGCACCCTGCTGGGAACAGATCCCCTGCCGAAATCCGGAGACTGCCTGTGTGTATATATATATATATATATATATATATATATATATATATATATATAGATATATATATATATATCTATCTATCTATCTATCTATCTATCTATCTATCTATCTATCTTATCTATATATATATATCTATATATATATATATATATATATATATATATATATATATATATATATATATATATATATATATATATATATATATATATATATATATATATATATATATATATATATATATATATATATATATCATATATATACATAAATATACATATGTATGTATATATATATATATATTTATATATATATATATATATCTTATATATATATATATATATATATATATACTATATCATAATGTAATATCAAATAACGTTGTCCCTCCACCATTATTTGTCTACATGAATTCATAATTTTACGTGTAATATGTCTTTCACATTTTAACAAAAAAAATAGAGCACAAAAGAATTAAAATTTGTCAAAATCTGCTGAAATATACTGCAGTATTCTTATCATTTACAAAGCCAAAAGAAAAATGTTTCTCCTCATTTTCAGTCAGTCACACAATATTTTGCAGCTTTTGTTTTTACTTTATTTCTGAAGTCAAAGAAACATTGCATGATAATGTCAACCATTATCTATGTATAGAGCAAGAAAATTATATATTTTGTAGCTTATCATATCAAAGAATATTTCTTGAATAATAATGTGAAACGTTAATAAACAATTAAATACTTCCACAGAATAGTATTGGATAACAAACTCATTTTTCATTTATCGCTTCACAAATTCAAAAATATAATTGAATCGCTCGCTTCCACTTCCGATTTCCTCTACACTTCATAAACTGACACATAAGTGATAGAACAGCATCCGTTGAAAGCATCAAGAACATCCCAAGTCCTTCTTTCAGGTTCTAAAGAAAAACAGGCAGTGGATTTTGAAGCAAAGAAGGAGCGAATGCAAGTTGTTTTTTACCCATTACCTCTGTAACTGCCGTAGTGTAGTATATGCATAGGAACGATTCCGATTCTTTTCCGGGTGTTTTATTTTTTTGTCAAAGAAAACTACTGTACCGCGTTTCACTGTCCGTCCGTCCGCCCTCAGATCCGAAAAACTACTTTTACTAGAGGGCTGCAAATTGGTATTTTGATCATGCACCCTCCAATCGTCAAACATTAGCAAATTACAAACCTCTAACCTTAGTAGAGTCCTCCAATTTTCTTAGCCCCCGTACAAGCCATCTAGCACTTCTACGCACAATTCCCGCCGGGGATTTGAGAAAGGCATGCCAAGCTACTATCTCCACACTCCCCTCAATCATTATTTCATCTGCATATGGAACATACTAATTTCCCTTTACGGTCTCGTTTCTCATGATTCCTAATATTCTTCTGAAAGCTTCATTCTCAAGTAGATCAAATGTTCAAGATATAGTTTCAGTCATACCAAGGTTATGTTTCATCCATACATATAGATCATCTTAGAGTAATCTTCCTTTCTTAAAGAATTCCAGTCTATTTGATCTTACTTTCTTAAGGACTTCAAATCTATTTGATTTTACTTTCTCAGGACTTCCAGTTTATTTGATCTAATTTTCATCTTACTTCCTTCAGGACTTTCGATCTATTTCATCTTACTTTCTTAAGGACTTCCAGTCTATTTCATCTTACTTTCTTAAGGACTTCCAGTCTATTTCATCTTACTTTCTTCAGGCCTTTCAGTCTATTTCATCTTACTTTCTTAAGGACTTCCAGTCTATTTCATCTTACTTTCTTCAAGATTGCCAGTCTATTTCATCTTACTTTCTTAAGGATATACAGTCTATTTGATTTCTAAATTTCATTCAGCCTGCCAATCGTTTGATCTACCGTTTTGAACTCTCACTAAATTCCAACTCAGTAAAAAAAAGAAACAACCTACATTAGATATAATTTTTCCCAAATATTTGAAGGAATCAATGTCGTTAATACACTCTTCAGCTAGTGTCACCTCATCTCTTCGTGAATAATCTGTCATCACATTTTCCAAGAGTTTCAGTCTCTCTAGTTCGTTAAGCAAACTTTGCAGATCTTGAGGTGCTTTGTTGATTATGACAACATCAACCGAGTATACTAGGTCTGTCAAGCTTCTAACTTTAGTCCAATTTAAACTTTCCTTACCATCTTCAACAATTTTTTCCATTATAATATAATCCACGAGTTGGACAAAGGCAAGGGTGATATATATAACAGGATTCCCCTCGATTAACTATAAATTCATTTGATTAGTCTTTTATCAAAGTTAACTTTACATCTTCTTTGGTAGGTCAACATTACATATTTAACTGGAATAACATGGAGGATTAAAACCTCCACAAAGCTAATCTGTGTCCACTCTCAAATGCCTTCTCATAATCAATAGGAACATTTTGATGGTTTTTGATGGTATGTCAGTCCTTTATTAAGGTCTAAATCCAGGTCCTACGACGCTTGTCCAGATGGACAATTCAGAGAGAAAACTCACTTTAGGAATTAACATGAAATACATCAGTTACTCTTTATATATTTCTTGAAACACTCTAAAACCTAATTATCCCTTTCCTTTTTTTGCAGATCATTCTGACAAGCTCAAATTAATTTTATCAGCCTATCTTTCTTTATAAACTATCCATTAGAGCTACGAAGATAAACTGGTCTACGGTTCTTCCTTCTCTAACCTTCCATATAAAAATTTTCTTTAGTTTTTAATCTGTCATTATCAAAATGCCTCATCACATGCCCTTCTTTCTATTTCGTAAAAAGAGAGAGAGAAAAAAAAACACGAGGACCTCTTTTCTTCCTAGGACTTTACTTTTTATTTTCTTTTGAAAATCGATGAAACTTGATTTTTTTTCTTATAGGCTCTGCAGATTCATTATCATGATACCTTATCACAAGTCCTTCCATCTAACATCCTTAAAAAATCGATCATTTCTCTCCTTTAACAGGTCATTAAAAAGAATCCCAATTTGACGCGTACCTGGAATATCATAGTCTCATTTGTTCCCTAATTTTCATTCAATGGCCCCATTACGATCACTTTATTATCTTCCAATCATCAAAAGTTACCTCCCGGCTCGGCAGGATGTTGATGCGGGAGAAAATTGATCAATTATTATGTAAATTGGCAACTGGGGCGAGTGGACTTGTTCAGGAGGAGGTTTGGAGAAAACGTATAACAGAATTTGCGCGCTTTTTCACGAATGACTTTTCACATGCTAAGGGTCATACAATGTAGATCGATAAGTTGAAGAACGTAGTATGTAAGCAGAGACAGTATTTGTACTGACTTCAATAAGGATATTCAAGTATAAATGTATAAAACATGTTGGAATGTAATATAAAATATACGCTTTTTGTGAAAGTGAAGGTTTCCGTAAAAGCAGAAATGATCAAAGTAAACGAGATGAGAGTTTAGTGACTGGGGAAAATACTCTTGATAAATAATTTATTCACTCAAAAGTAAGCACGCTGAAAGTGGAATTGAGAGTAGAATGGCTCAAAAAGTGTAACGGGAGGAATACTTTACAGTTGCACTTTGAAATGAGAGAATATGAATGAAGGTACAGTAAAAGGAATGAAAAGGGGTTGTGCAGCAAGTGGCCTAAGGAAAGAACGCTGTGAGGAACCTGCGGTAATGATTGTAGTGCACCTACGGGAATTTTAAATTTCTAAGGACGCTTTGTTTATGGCTCGGATCATCCTTGTAAACCTAAATAAGTCTTGCTTTTTCCAGAACTATTCTTTATATCTATATTTGATGTTGACATAGCTGGCTTCCCACTATCGCCTGCCTATCTACACAGTTCCATCAAGGTGTTCTGTTTACAATCGTGTTAAATTAATTCTCTGCTTTCTATACTTGGACACAAGCTCATAGGAAGGCCGACTCTTAATCTTCCAGTCACCCCCCCCCCCCCCCACCCATCCTTCAAACACACCCCCCCCTGCCAAAAAAACACACATTTCCACAAACGATGGGAAAATCTTCAAGGAATTTAACGCAGCATTCCCTGTTATGAGGACATAATTCAAGACCTACCGTCGTAAATAAAAGATGAAAACAAAGGACTGGCTGGAACTTTGGAGAAGTGAATAAAAGGCGAGAAGAAAAGGTATTCAGAGAGAGAGAGAGAGAGAGAGAGAATGATAAAAGTCAGGAGACGGATGCCGAAGGGAAAGTATCTCCTTCCATGTTTATGTCTTTTTAGAAGACTTGACAATGGAAGGGTTGAGTGAGCGTCGACGTTCCAATTTTCCCTCTGGAATTACAGCCACTTGTTCGTCTCGAGGAAAAATAAAATGAAATAAAATAAAAGTCCACGTTTCTCGTGGTTTCTCTTTAACAGCTGATGCATCGGATTTTTCAGGTTTTCCTTTTTACAAATGCTGAGCTTACAGACACGCACTTGTATGTGATAGGTGTGTGGCATTTGTATTTACCGGGATTTATTTCCGTAAAAAAGAAAGCAATCTTATACAATTTCAGTTTTCTGTAAAAGAAAACTATTGTGACGACTTTGTCTGTCCGTCCATACATTTTCTGTCCGTCCTCAGGTCTTACAAGGCGTGATCCCTCCTCCAGCTTACTCTAGGCGCGTGCTAAAATCTACAGTTAAATAGAGCCTTGTGTCATCAACGAATACGGTATATGTTTAACATCCACATTATTTATTTGTTTGCATTTTCATTCTAATAAATAAATCATAAATATCCTATCCTAAGATTCCAATATCTTTAATTCAACACGGAACACCATTTTCAGACATTTTTAGGTTTTCCTAGCCCCCAACAACAACAACAACAACAATGTAGTTGTAGCTTACTCCCCGAGTAAGCAAAAACTCCTGAGGTTAGAGGGCTGTAAATTGGTATGCTGATTATCCACCCTCCAATCATCAAACAAATTGCAGCCCTGTAAGTACCCTTGGCAGTTTTTTTTTTTTTTTTTTTTTATTTAAGGTTATAGTTAGTCATAGTCCTACTTTTGGCACGGCTATAGGTATCAACATCACAGGCCACCACCGGACAGTGGCTGAAAGTTTCATACGGCATTATACGATGTACAGAAAACTCGAATTCGTCTACGAAACTTCGGTGCTTTTGTTACGTATTTTTTATAGGTTCTCTTTCTTTTTTTAAAAAGGAAAGCCTTCTTGACAGTTCCTACGACCTCGGTTAATTAATAATTCAATCCTAAAACCTTTAATTCAACTTTCGAATTTCCCCCTTTTAAGCCTAATTGCCTCTAGTTGTCAGGAGATTTCTTGAATGAGAAAACAAGCAAAAAAAAAAAAAAAAAAAAAAATCCTCCCAGGATTCCTCATACCTGAGAAATCTGAATTTTCGTCAAATGATTAAAAAGAAAAAAAACTCTCATATGTAATTTCCATCCAGCCTTTAAGCCGAGTTACGGATAATGACAAATCACATTAAGACGCCGTCATTCCAAAGTAGCCTGACGAAAAAATATCAAATTTTCGAGATGTCTTAAGAGAGGCAAAATCTAATTAATCTCTCGCGTGGAGATAAGAGACGGGGGAAATTTTTCTTCCCCTTCCTGAAGTGATTTCAGAATCTTTATAAAAAAAGACGCTGTAAGAAAAGATTTCGTTTTCGCTGACTCTGCTTCTAATTAGCTGCCTTTTCTCCTTTCTTTCCTCCTTTACTTATTGGGGAATGAGGTATTAATTTATTTCGATGCTGTGATGACATATTTACGTTCAATACAATTTGTGGCGCTTTCGGTAATGTAATGAAAACTTAAGCCCGAATTATTACTATTATTATTTTTATTATTATTATTATTATTATTATTATTATTATTATTATTATTATTATTATCATTGTTTGTTATTTTCATATATATATATATATATATATATATTATATATATATATATATATATATAATATATATGTGTGTGTGTGTGTGTGTGTGTGTGTGTGTGTTCGTGTGTGTGTGTGTGTGTATGTGTAAAAACACTTATCAGTGGCAATTCGTCTGTAGTGTAACTCATTCCCAAGGTATATCAGATTGGGTATTATATAAGAGGTGTACTACAGTACGAGTATATACATACATGCATACATACATACATACATACATACATACATACACACATACATACATACTTAGGCAATGTTACGAATCGAAATGAATTATGGGAGAGATGTAATTTCAAAAAGATTTTATTGGTTTCAAAACTAACGGAGACGATAAACAAAGGCGAGAGAGAGGGAAATAAAATAAAATAATTACAGAAAGCTGGAACTTGGCGTCTACGGAGTTGAGTTTGGCAGTGAAAGAAAGCCAGTCTTTGGAGACAGTTATGCTCCATAAAGTGTGCTGTTTCTCCTCAGAAAGCACGATCTTTTGGAAGGCGGCCCAAGAGAGTGGTTCTCCCATTTGTCATAGCCACGACGTTTTCTCTATGGGCAGAGACGGTCTTCGTGCTAAAGAGGCCAGCTGGAAAGATACTTCAGCCAATATCCTTTTTAGATTTCTGTAAAAGAAAATTTGTGCAGGCTTTGTCTGTCTATTCATCCGCACTTTATTCTATCCGCCCTCTGCTCTAAATAACTGCTGAGGTTAGAGGCCAGCAAATTGGTATTTCGATCATCCACCCTCCAATCATCAAACATACCAAATTGCAACCTTCTAACCTCTGTGGTTTTTATTTTATTTAAGGTTAAAGCTAGCCATGAATCGTACATTTATCAGCACTTTCCGGAGGCATGGGGCCACATCCTCACTCTACCGTTTCTGGTGAGCGACTGGAACGTTACCGGTCATAGCTTATGGTTTTATACAGCATTATACTTTGTGTCCTGAGATTACTTTAAGGCAATTTTCTTGCCTGAGGTCATTTTTTGCTTGTTTAAAAGGCCATCGAAGAAAGAATAAAACGAAGATGGACGTGTAGAAGGGTACTTGAGAGGAGTTTTTGTATATGCTAATTTTTTTCTGTTATTGATGATATCAGTACCATGAGATTTCATAGTGAAAAATGACTGTTAAAAAAAAGAGTGGAGCAGGAAAGGAAAGGAAACTCAAATTAATAAATTCAAAAGGGTTTCATTTGATTACTTAGCTCGAATGAGCTTCCACGTGGCTGAAGATAACATCAACCACGAAGGGAAATGACAGCTGAGTTCCAGGATGTTTCCAGAGATCTGGTACTGAACATCTGTTTTATCACACTACAAGAAAACAAGGGCTGAAAATAGATTCACCGCAGAAAGGAAATATTAGTATAACGATTGGAGATGATAAGGAACCAATCAACTTTTTTTGTTTTTATGTATTTTTTTTCTTTGAAAAGGACATACGGGATGGGGATGAAGTTTCTGTTGACAAGAGATGGCATAAAAGAAAAACAGAAACAAAAGCAGCAAAGGTGATGAACTCTTCCCCTGCTGAGAGCAACCACATTTGCTGAACAGCAGCACCAAAATATACATTAAAAGCGCCTCGCTGTTGAATTTGTTAGTGCCAAAGGTTCTTTATTCCTCGCACCGTTGGAATATGGAATAGTCTCCACGCGAGTATGTTGCGTAACTCGAACTTCAAAGGTTCAAGAGGAGTTGAAATGCAATACAACCTTAAAAACATTCTCCTTGTATTTTGTTAATTTACTTCCACTCTATATACCCATGCATTTTTGTTCTCTTCTAATAATTGGTCTATTCTTCTGTATTTCATATTACCTTCTGTTATGTGTATGGACACCATATCCTTTTGAAACTTTAATTCATTTCAAGTCAATGGCCACTGTTGGCTTGTTCATATGAATAGGGTTATAATAATAATGTTAAATGCCAGTTGGCCTTACATTGTTTATTCTTGAGCAACTCTCCAGCTGAATAAATACGTCAAGTGAGTTAAAGATAACAGAACTTACTGTAAAGACGAGTCTAAGCTTTCATAGTATCTAAACATCTCTCTCTCTCTCTCTCTCTCTCTCCCCTTTAGAAGTATGCAATTAATTTTAAACATGGGCTCATAGAACTTATCTTTGTTACTCTCCGTGAAGATTGCTTTTTAAGAATGAATATTTTCGTTTTTATGCTCTCAAAGGCGCGGAATTTTTGCCACATTTATGATTGCTATTAAAGTAGTTGTAGTTGAAGTATTTGATTTAATTAGCCATCTCTCCCTCACGTACTCTAATGTAATAACAATATCACAATTCTTGAAAACTCTGCGTTGTCAAAACTACTGCAAAACTTTAAATTATTCACTGGATGAAATAAGGGTGTGATCCGACGCCGTCCAGCTTACTCGGGGCGCGTGTTCAACTCTACGGTAAAAAAGCCCATTGTTTCGCCAGCGAAATAAGATGAATATGTTAAGTTTCATTAGAAATAATTATTCTGTATTGTTGATCATGCACATTATTTATTTTTTTAGATTTTCAATATAATAAACAAATAATAAATATCCTATCCTAAAATACCTGTATCTTTAACTCAATGCGAAGCACTTTTTTCAGACCTTTTTAGGTATTTCCGTAGGGTTTTCCTAACACCCAACAAGAACAGCAACAACAGAAACAACAACGATAAGGTGGTATGTAAGCTTACTCCCAGGGTAAGAGGAAAGATACCAGCACAAAATAAAAGACTTTAATCCTCCAAAAACGGGTTAAATAAGCAGGCATTACAAAGGGAACTGCAAGTCAGTGATGTAACAAATGAATGACAAGAATTGGGCAATTAACTGAACGTGGAAAGAGCGTTCCGAAGTACAAAAAACAAACAAAAAAGGGAGGAAATAAATGGACAAAAGACTCATTTCAAAGACAAGGAGAATTACTTAAGAAAACCCGAGATCCCTTTGACAAAAACATTAGCTCGCCAGTTCCGTCATCCTTCCCCTCCTCGTACTTTCCTTTGCTTGCATTTCCTATTCAAGAAGCAGAAATTCGCTTCTCTGAATTCTAAAGAAAAAGTCGGTGTTCCGATTAAGTCCCAAGAACGACACACAAAAAGTGCCTTTCGGCATTTCACAAAGGCTTTTGTTCCTGATAAATTATTCCGGGTAATTCATTCCTCAGCCCTGGTGTTTTTCAATTATTATTACGCTGGAGTTGTCAACAGGGAAGGAAGCAGTTATTTAATTCAAGCCAATGGTTCGTTACAGATGATGCCTTTTGATATAATAAGGAGTACAGACTGTGAGAGCTATAGTCTCTCAGCTATATAATCGTTTGGGCCACGGCACTGGAAACCTATCTTAGAATAGCAAGTTTGAGAAGCGGTGTTGGTCTTTTCCTTAGCACGGTTCCTCTCCTCCAGCTGATTATACAACAAATTCCTTTGAATTCTAATACGGTATTGTCGTCCTTGAGGGGATTATGGAGTTTCCCTGCGCCTTCTGTCTGTCTGTTCTCTGTGCACAGTGGCATAGATTGCTTCTATTCTCGATAACGAGGCGATTATGAGTCTTCATCAGTAATGAAATATAGAAACTGAACTAAGAAGGGCTAAGAGGTTTCCTTATTGGATGATGTCAAATTGATCCCCAAACCAGCATGGGCTTTCATCTGGATAAGGTAAAAGAAGCAAGTCTGAATATCATGATCAGATAGATAGCATACACAATGAATTCAGGACACATTCAACTTCTCTGTAAATTGGTTCAAAAAAGAACACAGCTTCGGCCATTTCCTCTTTAGCTATCACTGACCAAAACTTTGGTTTAAGAATTTTTATTAAAGAGACCGTGTGAGGTTTGCATTCTCATTTAAAATGAAATAATGAACAAGCTATCCAAGAATACCAGTCGGACCTATATATACATTTTTTCTGTAACTCCACATGGATCCCATGGCCTCCCATTATTCTAAATTCTATCCTATTTTCTTGGGACCCTAAAAATTCCTCACTGTCCTCAGGGAATCCATATGTCCCAGGCTGAGTAATCCAGGCTGGCTGCTGTGTCATCTTGCTGATGTGATGTTCTCCCTTCAAGTCTTTCATAGTTTGATGGCTAAGATGCCTTGGAATTCTTCATGTAACATCTCAGTATGTCTCGATTCTTTAGCAGCAGCTGCGGCTTCTTCGTGAAGTTCCTTCTCATTGTAGCTACGTATGATGTTCGTATCAAGAGCCTTCAGTTCTCTGCTAATACGAAAATTAAAGTTTCTTGAATACAGTCAAGATACGTCCGTCGAACTCGACAATGGAGGGAAGTGAAGTTGCGTTTTATGAAGCGAAATTTAGTCTTGTATCTTTATTGAACTGCGAGGGACAGTTATCTGGCTTAACTGATTAAAGGTGTTATCTTCACCCTTCGTCATCTTACACCAATAAGCAACTGAAAGTTTCTTCCAAAAATACAGTGGTAAAATAAGAAAAATACAGTCACACCATCTGTTCAACTTCGTTTTCTTCTTTGTTCTCGACCTTCAACAGTCGGAGAGTCAAGCAGAAATGTTTCCCATTTGGTCCCTGGGGTCCGAAGAAATTCGCTGCCCATAAAAAAAAAAAAGAAAAAAAAATCGTGACTATGACAAATGGTGAAACCGTCTGCGTGGCCGTCTTCCAAAAGATCGTGTTTCAGAGGGAGAAACAGCACTCTTTATGGAGCATAACTGTTTCCAGAGTCTCGATTTCTTTCACTGCCAAAAGTCAACTCGACGCCAACTTCACGAACTGTGCTCTGGTTCGCAGTATCATCTCCCTCCCACCCTTCCTCGTCTTAGAATAAGGTCTCTCCCTCTCTGCCTCTCTGTTAGGTTAGATATTTGGGCCTTTCTTTTTTTCTATTCAAATGACGTCCGGAGCTGGACATAATAACATAGTTTCTGAATGGGTTCTTGAATTTCTCCCTCTGTCTTCAAAACAGGTCTGTTGTTGTGGTAGATTGCTATTCACTCTAAGTTGGTTGTTTATTAAAAGTTATAAACGTATACACACGAACAAATATATGTATACATATGTGTATATAAATAAATAAATTTTTATACATATATATATATATATATATATATATATATATATATATATATATATATATATATATAGTAGTATATATCATGTATTAACGTAATTGGCATTGCTTTTGCTCTATTTTTAGCTCAGCCTTGTTACTGCTTTTGTTATATTTTGTTGTATATAAAATTTAGCGTAAGGAAATTAGTTTTTAAGGCTTTAGTTTTAAGCTTTACTTTGGTCTAGGCTGAGCGTCAAGCGAACTGCTTGTTAAACCTCCTCCCCGCTTGTTAAATGTTTGTAAGCATCTTATTAATTATAGTTTTTCTTGTTTTGTTTATCTTTCGAGTGGTTGGTGAAAAGGACACCAGTGAGGATATTGGAGGGGTGCGACTTTTTCCCGAGAACAGTTCGGGCTCGCTATTCTCCCCGCATGGTTGTGCAGCTGGCATATTTTTCTTAATCGCCCTTTGAAGGATTTGTCGTCGTCAGTATTGAAGGCGCAGGGGCATTTCTGCCATCTGCGGTGACTTTCCCCCTTACTGTGTGTACTTTCCTGCGGGCTCTGATATCGGCGCTGGATCCCGACAGAGTGGACGTGGGAGGGACATCACTGTGTTTGCCTACGACGTCCTTCTGAGCTGCAGCGGTGGGGGCATTGAGGCCCGTGAAGGTGCAAGTAGGGCGGTTGCTACCAGGTAGGGAATTTCCCTTGTGTTTTTGGTCGGGAGCACGACAGACTCCTTCCCCATGGTATTGGTGCCCTGTGTAGCTGTAGCCCTTCAGATAGCGGAGTATTGGCCTGATACGTGGCATTCAGTGGATGTAAGAGATCACGGCTCCCCTGTATTTCGGCCTTCAGCAAGGCGACTGTTTAGCCTGAATCGTTTGGGCATCCATTCAGCCCTTATTCAGTGTGAGGAGCTCTACCCGAGTATTTTTGTTTGTTTGTTTGTTATTCTTGTATAGTGAATCTTTCGAGACTATTGGCATTTCTTATTGCCGCTTTATATAGTAATTTTTGACTGAGTTGGCCTTCAAAGGTTAGTGTACATTTATAGTTTAGATATATATATATATATATATATATATATATATATATGTATATATATAAATATATATATATACCAGTCTTTGTGTATATCTTGTCACGAGTGATGCTGTCGTTATTTCTTGTGGATATTATATATTAAGATGTTTGATGCTCGTTATATTTAAGATTTAGTTTATAATTGTAGGTAGGAGAATTAAGTTTTCCCCCTGTTGGTCTCTTACTTCTTTCCTCTCTGTTTAGTTATAGGTATTGGTTTATATTTATGTTGGTGTTGGGCCCATTTTGCTAATTTATGCAGTATATTTCTCAATATTTTCTGTCTAGGCTTTAGTGTTAGTGTTTAGGAACTCCTAAGGGAGTAGTAAGGACTAAGTTGTGGTCCTGACTTTATTATTCTTTTGCTTTGTTTGTTAATAAATATTGTTGAGTTTTCCTGTGTGTTTTTGTCTCCGCTGACTTAATTTATCTGGATACTTGGTAAGATCACTGTCCTCTCTATTCTTGTGCAAAAGAACTTGCACCCCGGGCCAACAAGGGTCACAACAGTACATATATATATATATATATATATATATATATATAATATATTATATACATATATATATATATATATGTATGTATGTATATGTATATATATATATATATATATACATATATATATATATTGAATAACTTGATCACGAAGTATATAAAACGTGATGCTATGTATAAATAAAGTTTTTTTTTGCCACGAAGGAAAAAATGAAAAAGCGAGATAGCCAAGTACTTTCGGTTTTGTTCGGACAGGACCGAAAGTACTTGGCTATCTCGCTTATACATTTTTTCCTTCGTGGCAAAAAACCTTTATATATATATATAGTATATATATATATATATATATATATATATATATATATATATATATATATATATATATATATATATATATATATATCCTTTCACTCACCTAGATTTTAGAGTACTGTCTTCTGTCTTTTTTGCTCAAATAGACTGGACCTTTTAATTTCAGAGTCGCTGTTTATTAAGAAAATGAAACCGGAATTGAACAACACTCGTCTGGTATTCAACTAGCTATCATATAGTTTCATAGTAGGCACACAAAGTGGGTCGTTAGCCATTTTATTTTTGAGTGTAAGTTTGTTTACTTTCATATTATTTTCATTTTTATTTCTGTTTTGGTATGTTTTGCGTTTTGTTTTAGTTTTTTCGTAATTTTTTGTTTGTAAGTGATGTTCGTTTTATTTTATGTTTTTACTGAAGCTTTTTAATAAAACAATTCATTTTAATGTACTTTTTAGTGATTTCTCATCCTTGTCATTTTTTCAGCCTGAAGTTGAGGTTTCAAACCTCGAAAGCTCGTTTAATAAAGAATGTTCTTCCTGGTCTTGGCACTGTGATTTATCATCAAGCTAAGATTTCCAAGTAGCCGCCCAATTACTGAGACTATATATATATATATATATATATTATATATAATATATATATATATATGTATATTATATATATATATATATATAAGAACACATGAAAAGAATTGTAAAATTACCATCGACATTTCTCTATTATTGGCACCACAAAGTAAACTACCCATCTAACTACCCTTGAGTCATTGTTTATTAAGCACCTTTCACCAAGTTTAAACTCCAACACCTCGCCATCTCCTCTCTCTCTCTCTGGCGTGAGGTTTACGTTGTGTGCAGACTTTAATATTTTTAGTCACTCAGCTCTTTCTTTCTTTATGAATAGGTAGTTCTCTTCTCATTCTCTATTTTCACGTTCTGAGTATAATTCAATTTTTATTGTAATTTTTAGTTTTATTTTAATTGGGAATTTCAATTGCAGACTGATGATGAGTTCGTGATAACATGAAACGTTTCTAAATAAAACACGTGTACATGACTGTCATCTGACTAGACATAAAGATTTTAAACATTTTTCAGCGTCCTCCTTCCTCCTCTGGTAATATTCCATAAACGATAACTATCTACGTCAGTCTCCCTAGGGTGAATAGTTCTGTTCTCCAATATAATTTTTTCAAGTATATGAGTTGCCAGAGTAATTTGACCTCAGGTTATATAATAAACTAAATATATTTCTAAAAGAATAACTTCACACTTCTATTTAAAAAAAAAACATAGGTTTTGTAACCTAATTTACATCGGTATTTCAGGAGATTGATCAGTTTGCCTTGGAATCTCTCCTTGAAACAAGAAATCAAAACGTGCTGAAATCTGTGGTCAAATAGGGTCTTGTTTCACCAACGAAAATTAAAATAAAACGTTGCATTTTATTAGAAATAATTTCTTTTACCGCTTAACATGTACATTACTTATTTTTTGCATTGCCATTCTAATAAACTAATCATACGTATCCTATCCGAAAATTCCTGCATCTTTAACTGACCTTTTCAAGCTCTTCCATGGACTTCTCTTAACCCCCCAACAAAAATAACAACAACAACAACAACAAAGTAGTTTGTAGGCTTACTCCCAGAGTAAGCGAAAATTAGAGAAGGTTGCGCACCTTGTTTTGGCAGATATAATAATATATCAACATGTGACGAAAAACCGAAATCCTCCAAAGACTAGAAATCTCATGCATCCACAGTGCAACAATTTAATGTTTAGAGGAAATATAAATAAATTATCTTTGCCTTAGCTGTCTGTAAGTAATTTCTTTTGGCAGATTAAATTAAATTAGAGTCAACAGAGTTCCCGTCTTAGTAAAAGGGAGAGAGAGAGAGAGAGAGAGAGAGAGAGAGAGAGAGAGAGAGAGAGAGAGAGAGAGACTATATTCTCTGTTAGTACTATTACTCACTTTCGAGAATTTATTTAGGAAGATTTGAAGTATCTTAATTCATTCTTTCTAATACACACACACACACACACACACACACACACACACACACACACATATATATATATATATATATATATATATATATATATATATATATATATCTATATATATAAACGCGAATACCACAGGAAAAGGATAGTCAGATATCCAAGCGCTTTCGTCTTTACTAAGACATTGGATTTCTGACTATCATTTTCCTGTGGCATTCGCTTATTTAATGAAGTCACGTGCATCCACTGTGATTTTTCAAGCATATATATATATATATATATATATATATATATATATATATATATATATATATACGTATGTGTCTGTATTTTCCCTTTTTTCACTATTTTCTTTCAGGGCATTGAATTCCATAAGTTCTATAGCGTCCGGTTCAACCGCCCGCCCCCCTTTCTCTCTCTGTCTCTCTCTGCCTCTCTGTCTCTGTCTGTCTGTCTGTCTGTCTGTCTCTCTCTCTCTCTCTCAGGAATGCATGAGAGACGTGTCAAAAGAAGTTTTCCTCTCGAATCCTTTGTCCCGAGTCTCAGGAGAGAGGAAAAGAAAAGAGAGAGAGTGAAAAATAAAAAAAGAACGGCTGAGGGAAAGGGCTGAACAATAGTTCCGTTGTGTAAAGGATTTATTTATTTGACGCTGAAGGAAACAGGATGAGAATCTTAGTTGTGAGTTAATGAAGGCCTTGTGATGCAAACAATGCAGGGCAAAAACGCGATGATCAGTTTGAAATTAATTCATTTTGATTGAGAGAAGTGTTATGCATAAAAGCCTATTTCTTGGTATGTAAAAAAAAAACAAAAAAAAACAGCTAAAATGTATTGCGTGTTTGTTTCGCAATTAGGGTAGAAATACGTTCTATTTGGTATCCTAGTTTATCAGGAAGTGTGCTTTGCCTTTCTTGAAGAGTTGGTTTTCCCTTTTCATTTTCTTTCATCTGATTATAATTCATAAGTTGACATTTCATACGCTTTATATAATTCAAGATTTCTTTTTGTGGATATTTTAGACAAGGATTTTGATATACTTGACACTTCAGGTGGTTCCCAAGGCACAAAAATACAAGCCCTGACCGTATTTTATGAACGAAATAATAAGAATATCAAAATAATAAGGTTGGCCAATCAATCATCAAATAATACATGCAAACTGCATGAGATTAGATGATCATGGAATAAGCAAGAGAAGTGGAAACTTCATGTATTAGGTTGGAGAAACATCTGATTAGATTTTTATAACCATAATAATAATGAAAAAAAATATAATATTAAAAACGCACCTTTGCTATGGAAATGACTAGGGGTCCTGCTTTGTACGATTAGGTAAAAGAAGGAATTTTCGTTTTATATAAAAAAAAAAAAAAAAAAAGCCTCGATACTTGATATTGGAAGACAATTTTTAACCCTACCGGAGATCTCGATTTGTATTGTCATTGAAACTTAATTTATATATATTCCCTTCTGCATTAGGTCATTTTATATACATATATATATATATATATATATTATATATATATATTTATATATATATTATTATAATATAATATATAATATAATATTATATATAAATATATATATAATATATATACACACATATTATACACACACACACACACACACACACCATATTATATATATATATATATATATATATATATAATATATATATATATATATATATATATATATATATAATATAATAATAAATATATAATATAATAATATATATATATATATACTTTATATATATATATATATATATATAATCTTTATATTTATAATAAATTTACTATTCATATATATATATATATATATATATATATATATAATATATATATCTCAGTTGTTGTCACTCCAAGGTTTTCATTTCTAGCTGAAAGCTGAAAGTTAATGGGATCATAAATTTTACCTTTTGAAGAAGACAATTGTTGTTTTGAACAAGGTATATTTCGACCTCCCATTCACAAAGACCAGAGTTTGCAAACAGCCGTTCATTCTTGCTTAATCATATTCATCCATCTTCATCAACACCTTTGCGGAAGTTCCCGCGAATTTCAAAAGGCTCGGAATCTTGTTTGGGCTTTGGGTTGTTTTGAAAAGAAAAATGTGGCAAGATATTATGAAAGAAAATTAATATTTCCTTTATGAAACATACCGAGATGTCCCAAATTGACGAAAAGGAAGCGAGTCCCTGCAAGATATACTATGGTGAAGGAATTTCTCGAGTCAAGATAAGACGCTATATATATATATATATATATATATATATATATATATATATATATATATATATATATATATGTATACTATATATATATTATATATAATATATATATATATATATATATATTATCATATATATATATATATATATATTATAATATATATATATATATTATATATATATATATATTTTATATCTATATATATATAATAATATTTAATAAATATATATATATAATATATATATATATATATATATATACTATTATATATATATATCTTAATAAAAGGAAGCCCATAAAAACACCAAAATATAGAGAAAAAAGTAACTATTTTATTTCATAGACTTGACTTGTCGTCCCCTCCCCTTCAGGTTTCGATGAATGAGCAAAAGTTTATACAGAAAAAGGTGTATTTTATACCAAAGAGGCGTCCACCATCCACAAACAAGCCAATTTAAGTCACCCCCGCTGATAATCTTCCTTTAATCTTCTTAAGTGTTGGTTGAATGAAGACGTTGTCGATCGTATCTGAAATCCATGCTCCTTTTGAGATGTTCATTACCTGCCTCTCTTTTATTAAGGCCGATTCCATCATTTGACTCTTGTACCGGCAGTTGCTGCTATAAATTACACGTTGGACAAATTCCAGTTGGTTTCCTATGGTTTACTGTTCATTTATAGTGGTTGAAAAATAGCCAGGTTCTGTTGTCCATACCTAACTGACCGTTTGTGTTGTATTAATCTCTGGGAAGGGATTTACCTGTAAATCGATGTAAGATTGGTCACAGTCCTGGCATGGAATTCGTATACCCCAGAGTCCTTTGGAGATGTCTTTTGTTGGACGTTAACAGGGATTTGGCTAAGGTGTTTGGGTAAGTAAATACAAAAGGGTTCGATTTTCCGAGGGGGTTGGTTATTCTCTTAATCGTGTCCAGGTGGGGATTATTATTTTATTGTTGGGTGTATATCTCTGGTTCTTGTCTTTATTTAGGGGGTCGGAAGAAAATTACGTTTGCTTTGTGAATTGCTTTCTCAATTATATGGTCAGGATATTTTAAAGACATATTTATTATATATATATATATATTTATACTTTATATATATATGATATATATATATATATATATATATATATATAGTATATCTTTGGTTTATATATTTTATATGTATATATATATATATATATATATATATATATATATATATATATCTATATGATATATTGATATTTTATATATATATATATAGTTAATTATATATATCTATATATAATTCATATATATATATATATATATATATATATATATACTTATATATATATATAATATAATCTCTTTTCTTCATATCTATCGTAATATATATATATATATATATCTTTATATATAGATATTATATATATAAATATATATATATATATATATTATATTATATATAGATATATGATATATATCTATATATATATATATCTATAAAATTATATATATATATATATATTTTATATATATATATATATATATATATCTATATATATATATATAGTATATATATATATATATATATATATATCTATATATATATATATTATATATGTATATATACATCTACTATGATATATATATATATTTCTATATATATAATATATATCTATCATCTCTCTATCTATATCGTATAATATATAGATATATATATCATATATATATATCTATATAGTATTTATCATCTATTATCTCTAGTATATACTATATATATCTATAATATATATATATCTATATCTCTATCTATCATATATCTCATCTATATCTCAATATACTCTATAGATATATTCTATCTATCATCTCTATATATAGATATATCTATCTATGTATATATGATGTCTATCATATTTCTACTATCTATATCTATCTATACTATATATATTACTATATATCATATATAGCTCTAGCCTCTATATATATTTCTATCTCGGAATCTATATATATGCATATCTAAATATATTTGTATATTATATCTCTGATATGTAGTCTAGTTATACTATATGGCATATATAAATATTCTTATCTTATATAATATAATATATATTGAATATATAAGCTATATATATTATTATATCTAGTATAGTAAATAGTAATAATATATATAGTAGTGTTATATAACATATATATATAATATATAATTATACCTATATTATATACTACTACTTTATATGTCCTTTATATCTCTATATATATCTATCTCTCTATCTCTATAAATATATATCTCTATATATATATTATATATATATATATATATATATATATAATATATATATATATTATATATGATCTATCTTCTATCTCTATATCTATATAAATTTCTTCTAATATATATATATAATATATATATTATATATATATTTATATATTATATACTAATTGGTATACAATATATAAATATATAATATATATCATCAATTTACGTAATATATCTATATATATATATATATAATATATATTGATCTATATATATATATATATATATAATATATATAAATCTATAGGGATATATATACTTACTATTTCTATCTAATTGTATATATATATATATATATAAATAATATATATATTTTAGGTATATATTATACATAGATAATGTTTATACTATTAAATATATAGAAATAATATATATATATATTATATATATATATATATATATCTATATATATATATATATATATATATATATATATAGAATTTATATATATATATATATTAGGTATATATATAATATATGATATATGTTAATTACTAAATATATTTTTTATATAATATAATATTTATATGATATATAATATATCTAACTTATATTTATAATATATTATATATATATATTATATAATAATAAATATATATAAATATATTAATATAATATTATATATATATATTATATAATATATATATAATGTATCTATATATTTATAATATATATATATATATAATATTATATATATAATATAGATATAAATATATATAATAAATACATAATTATAATATATATATATATATAATATATATATACATATAGTAATATATATACTATATTATATATATATATATAATATCATATATAGATATTATATAATATAATATATATATATATATATATATATAATTTCTTCACCATGTACATCTTTGCAGATACTGGCTTCGTTTTTCGTCAATTCGTGGACAATCTAATATGTTATAAATGAAATATATATACTATTATATATATATATATATATATATAATTAGATAATATATATATATTATTTATATAGTATATAATATATATATGTATTATTATATATATATATATAATATAATATATATATATGTCACTATATATATATCTAAATATATGGTTATATCATATATAAATATAATATAATATATATACTTATATATATATATATATAAAATAACATAATAGGGGTGGCGGGGATTCTATGATATTAGAGTAATATATACCCTAGTATATATATATATATATTATATATATATATATATATACCATAATATATATATATATATATATATATATATATATTATATATATATATATATATATATTTATATATATTATATATATATACTAACTATCATTATACTTATATATATATAATCATTATTAAAGCTTATGTTATATATAATACAGTATATATATATATAATATATCTATAATAATTATACATATTATAATATATATAACGTATATATATATATACATATGATATATACCATTTATGATATTACGTAGATGCAGATATTATATATATATTATATTATAAAGTACTTATATACAGGTAATATATATATATTTCTCATTACATGGTACATCTTGCAGATACTGGCTTCGTTTTCGTCAATTGTGGACATCTTGATATGTTTCATAAATGAAATATTAATTTTCTTTCATAATCACGCACCGCATTTTTTTTTAATACCTAAACGAAGTTCTC
>NC_087219.1:9857164-9859664 GCF_015104395.2 Macrobrachium nipponense | reverse complement strand
GGAGACTCTTAAAAATGTTAAAAGATTATTTAACTGGCTCAATACTGATATGTGTAAAAACGACTATCAGTATGTATTCATGTAAAAAAAAAAACACCCACATTGGATATGATAAATATCTTTCCGGAAGTAAATCTAAAAATCTAAGAGGGTGATATACATACCAATTCAAATCTCTATATAAATATTATAGACAATATGCGTCTGTTTGAATAAACAATATAAACTTGAGAGATTGTGTAAAAACGCCTATCAATATGTATTCACGTAAAAAATAACACATTGCATATGATGAATATCTTTCCGGAAATAAATCTAAAAATCAAAGTGGGCGATATACATTTACAAATACAAAGCTCTTCATAAATATCATAGACAATATGCGTCCGTTTGCATAAACAAAGTAAACTTGAGAGGCAGACTTCAACAATGTCAAATATCTCAAGCTGTTAAAAGGCGGTTTTGGAACTTCTTTTTACGGGATTTTCTTCCTCGAGATGAAAGAACGAATAAGCGGCTCTGAATTTTTCCAATAGAGAATTGGAAGTCTTTGTTGTTAAAACTATTGAATGCTTAGTGAAAAAAAGGATTAAGTATAAATGCCTCAAGAAACATCAGATGAGTTTGTCCTTGAAATACGAAGATGAGCGGACATGCCAGAGCATAGAAAATACTTAACGCAACGGAGGTAAAATGACAACACACACAAGAAAATGATATACTATAAAAAGAGGAAAACCAGAAAAACTTAACTTATCATAAGAGTGAATTAGAAAATCAAGGAATGAAGAATATATCTTAAGTATATCTTAGTTTTACCAGACCACTGAGCTGATTATCAGCTCACCTAGGGCTGTCCTGAAGGATTAGATTTTTTTTTCTACGTGGCTAGGAACCAATTAGTTTCTTAGCAACGAACCTACAGCTTATTGTGGGAAGTTTAACCATATTATATCGAGAAATGAATTTCTAAAATTCCTCTGATTCTGTGCTGACGGGCTGGGGGAGAGAACTCGGGCTACCAGATTGATAGTCGAGAAACGTAACCCACTCGTCCAGTGACGAAATGAAAATATATCTTAAAAATGACTAAAGGACGAAGGAGATAATAATACAAACAAGAACCAAAGCCAGAATAATCAGAGAATCAGAGAAGAGCAAAGGGGATATTCTTGTGATCCTCGGGAGAAGTAGAATAAATTACTTGCACTTTTGTGGAGATTAGTGAGCGCGCAAGACTAACTGCTTGTAATTGCCTGTAATCCGAATGCAGCTGTAGCAATGACCCCCTCTCCGATTTGTAATAATTGTATCTGCATCGAGACCATCGTTCGACTCTCTCTCTCTCTCTCTCTCTCTCTCTCTCTCTCTCTCTCTCTCTCTCTCTCTCTCTGTGATAACAAAACTGCAGTGCATGAGTGAGAGAGGAAACTATCTGCACCCATAAGAACAGGGATGTCCTAACTCTCTCTCTCTCATCACTTGAGAGAAAAAAGGAAAATATTGTGTCACTAATAGACATAAATATATGATAACAGAACTGTAGTGCGAGAGAAAAAATAAAATTATCTGTACCCCTAAGAACAGGGATTGTCTCTCTCTCTCTCTCTCTCTCTCTCTCTCTCTCTCTCTCTCTCTCTCTCTCATCACTAAGAGAGACAGGAAGTATCGTGACACTAATAAATATAAATTAGTGATAACAGAATTGCAGTGTGATAGAGAAAAAATGTTCTGTACCCCTAAGAACGGGGATCTTCTCTCTCTCTCTCTCTCTCTCTCTCTCTCTCTCTCTCTCTCTCTCTCTCTCTCTCTCTCACACACTGTGTGTGATAACAAAACTGCAGTGCATGAGTGAGAAAGGAAACTATATACACCCATAAGAATAGGGATTTTCTCTCTCTCTCTCTCTCTCTCTCTCTCTCTCTCTCTCTCTCTCTCATAACTAAGAGAAAAAAAAGAAATATCGTTTCACTAATAGATATGAATATGCGATAACAAAACGTGCAATGGGTAAGAGAAAAAAAATATTTGTACCATAAAGAACAAGGATAATTCTTTCTCTCTCTCTCTCTCTCTCTCTCTCTCTCTCTCTCTCTCTCTCTCTCTAATCTTAACATTACTGATGGTTAGAATCTTCCTAGGCATTTCTGTCATCTTTATATTAATAGAATTATTGGAAAGCCCAGACGGAGCTCTTTTGGCCTGTATGATTAATGACAAGCAGTGTCAATTAGGGAATACGAATGTGTCCATTATCTAACCACCGCAAATTACAAAATCATCAACAACAAATACAGCGTTATCGAAATTCCTTTATTCCTTAAGCACAGTAATTTCTAAGAACTGGAAATTTCCCTTCGTAGGTTTCAAGAAACGACAGGAACCACGTAAGACCCATTATTTGGGACGGCGCCCTTCCTACGGGATGCGATTCACGTCCAGCAATAATCCGAGAGGGCAGGGCGGCTTCCCCTGGGTAGAATTCGTGATCCTCTCTCTC
>NC_087219.1:9849664-9852164 GCF_015104395.2 Macrobrachium nipponense | reverse complement strand
TATATCCGGCATTGAATTTTGACTTGAGTATCGCCTTGAGTCTCTGCAAATATATTCTTTCCTGATCGTGTCCTTCATACCTTGGTGTTTTATATCCCCTCCTTCCATTATTCCCAGGTATTTGTATCCAGTCTCATCTGTGTTTGATGTTGCTCCCATCTGGTAGCTTAATCCCTTAAGTTCTCGTTACTTTGCCTTTTTGTATGTTGACTAAGGCGCATTTTTCTATTCCAAACTCCATCCTGATGTCCCCAGATACAATCCTTACAGTCAGGATTAGGGTATCTATTTCCTTGATGCTCTTACCATACAGCTTGATGTTGTCCATGAACATCAGATGGTTAATTCTGTTGCCTCTTTTCTTGAGTTGGTACCCGGCATCAATCTTCTGTAGTACTTTTGTCATGGGAATCATGGCTACTACGTAGAGTAGTGGGGACAGTGAGTCGCCCTGGAAGATCACTCTTCTGATATTAACCTCTGCTAGTCTTATTCCAGAGCTTGTAAGTATTGTATTCTAGTTGCACATTGTATTTTTGAGGAAGCTGATGGTGTTTTCCTCTGCCCCATATATTTTCAGGCATTCTATTACCATGTGTGTGGTATCATGTCGAAGGCTTTCTTATAGTCTATCCATGCCATGCTTAGGTTGGTTTTCCTTCTCCTACTGTTCTTCATTACCATTTTGTCTATCAGTAGCTTGTCTTTTGTGCCCCTACACTTCCTTGTGCAGCCTTTCTGTTGGTGGGGATGGTGTTTGTCTCCTTTTGGTAGTTGTATATCCTTTCACTGATGATACCTGTTAGTAACTTCCACATTATTGGTAGGCAGGTGATAGGCCTGTAGTTACTGGCTATATTTCCCTTACTCTTGTCTTTTTGTACTAAGGATGTTCTTTCATGTGGTCATCCATTGGGTGCATGGTGATTTGAGATACAATGCTGGAGTTGTTCTACTATTCGTGGGCGTAGGGCCTTGAAGTTTTTGAGCCAGTATCCATGGACTTCATTGGGACCTAGGGCTTTCCAGTTTGGCATTTTCTTTAGTTGGTGTCTGACTGTGTCTGTCGTGATCTCTGTGAATCTTCCTGGAGGCCATGTTGCATGTTTGTTGTGTGATACCGGATTGCTCCATATGTTTCCCAGAGTCTCTTACTTGGTTCGGCTTCAGGAATTTCTTGGTGGTCGTCTTCCCCTCTTAGTTGGCTGTATAGTCTTTTCTGGTTGGTTCCGAATAGTTTGTTCGGTTGGTATCCCTTATTCCCCTGTTCATGTACCGTTGGATCTTATGTGCTTTGGCCTTAAGCCTCTGTTTTAAATCTTCTCTTGTTGTTGTTGTTTAGTCCCCTCGTTTGTACTTTGTATTTCTCGTTGAGTTCCTCCCTTGTTGCTTGCTTCCTTAGCCTTTTTTTCTGCATCTCGTTCAGTTTACTCAAGTCAGATCTCATCACCACGATTTGCCTTTCCAGGCGCCTTTTCCAAAGAGGTTGCTGTTTTGTTTCTGTTGGGTTGGTTGTGCTGGTGGTGGTTGTGTTCGAATCCCCATCATTTCTGCTACTAATCTTGCTCCTGCATATGCCAAGTTATTTGTTTCTGTGATACTGGTGGTGTGTATTATGCCCATTATTTCATTGACCTCACTTGTTTTCTCCCTTAATTTCTTGGTGTTGTAGGCTTTCATGGAGGGGATCTTTGTTCTCTCTGTATCTGCGCCATCCATGTCTAATCTTTTCTACCCATTCCCGTCCCTCTCTGTTACTTCGTCGGTGTTTCTTCGTGTGTCGTTTGTTTTTGATACCTCATCATCCCTGTCGTCTTCTGTGGCATCGTCTCTCAGTTCGTCTTCGGTGAATTCGTCGTGTGACATTTCCCTTTCCAGTTCTTCTCTTCTGTGGGGTTGGGGAAAGCCAGTTCTTTTTCTTTATGTTCCTTACTTGGTCTGCCAGCCTCTTCTCTGTTTGGGGGGTGTTATTCCTCTCATTCCAGATGTTGACCAACTTTCTTCTATATCCTCTCTCAGTCGGGTTGCTTCTGATGTAGCGTCTCCATATTTCCTATTTTCTTCTCTTTGTACATTTCTTCCTTGGTTTCTTTGCTTCTGTAGCTCCAATCTCAGGCTGGTTGGTTACTGTGGTGGGGTGGTCAGTTGCTGGATGACAACCTCCAAGTACCTGACCGTCTTCCCCTTCAATTGGGTTGAATACCTGGCTGCTGGACGAAGCTCCTCTGTTGCCAGAGGGCCCATTTACGTCGTTGTCGTTTATTCCTGCATTTCTTAACATCATTGCTGAGTTTTGCTATTTAACCCATAGCTGGACCCTACCCCATCAAGGATAGGTACTCATTTACCACTGAGTAGACTGGGGAAATTATGGTAAAGATCCTTTCCCAAGGAATCAACGCCGAGGAGAGCGGTCACCTATCCAACGACTGACCAGCCCCAATGTTACTTAACCAGTTCATTGACGACCTAACCTACTCTGCCACGGCGCACATTATTT
>NC_087219.1:9804664-9844664 GCF_015104395.2 Macrobrachium nipponense | reverse complement strand
ATACGAGAAGTTGATTGATGGTTTTCAGTAAAAAGTGACAATTTTTCATTCCCTCTGACATTTAGTTCATTCTTTGGTATCTATTAATTGATGCATTCGTTGCTCTCCGATGAGGTGTTGTAATCTATTATTCCTCTATTTTCGACCAAAGAACTATCTGCAATTTATGGCTTTTATGGAGAACAGAGTTTGCTGGAATTTTGAAATGTAAAACCAGGGTTCCAGTGGTTAGTAATATCAATGATATTTAAGATTTTAATAGATTTAATTATTTTTCAGTTGCTCCTTGTTGGACTGATTTTATTTTTCCTTCATTAATTCTCAACGTTCATGTGAATCCTTTTCATCTTTTTTCAAAATTCCACACCCACCAACCTCCCCCAAATAAAAAACGGAGGTCAGAAAGGATAAAATAAATAAATAAATAAAATATTGATGAAGAAAACACCTTTGCTCTATAAGATGTAAATAAATTACAAACTTGACAGTTATACTTATCTTAGTTGAAGGATTACTGATTTCTAACAATATTTTGTTGTTTAAATTGTAAGTCTGCTGTGGTACAAAGGTTGAGAATCTATGCTTGGAAAGAATTGGAGTTCTGAGACACCCTGAAAACTCATTTTTCTTTTAGACGACTTCTAAAACATGAATAAACTTCGATTTTTGGCTTTCCTCACATCGGGAATTTCAGTCGATTCCACAGGATTGTGGGTTGTTTTCAAAAGGATGTTTATATTTTTCAATCTGTGTCACTCCCTATCTCTCTTCTATGTAACACCCGATAATACTCAAGCGATCTCTTTTGTTTGAACCAAATACACATATCTTCAACTGGATTTTGTTTTTGATGGTACCTGAAGAAGATTTATTTAGAGAGGATTTATTTAGTGAGATTTAACTGTAACAGATATTCTATACTACCAAATTCAGGTAAACCGATACATCTACAGACATCATCTCATATTTCAACATGATAATAAGAACCTCGAACAAAAAGTTGAATCTTGCTTGCGCTAGGCTCCTAATGCATTATTTTCGCCTACTCGGGGAGTAAGCCCGCAAACTACTTTCTTCTTGTTGGGACTGTAGGAAAGGTCTATGGAAAAACTTAAAAAGTTCTGAAAAAGGTGTTTCGCGTTAAGTTAAAGAAACAGGAATTTCGAGATAGGGCATTCATGATTTATTCATTAGAATGAAAATGTAATAAAATATAGTATATTTATTTAAATTTTCATTATTTAAACAACGCTCAATTTGACCAAATTTTTTGATTTTTGCACGCACTGGAAAGTTGGATCATGCCTTGTTCAAGTGAGGATGGTAACCTCTTATTTTCAGACTTCTGCATCAATTTAACACAAGATTCACCACAATATACAGATCACTTTCCAGGAGCATGGTCCCACGTGCTACTTATACAAATTCGACGTATCTTTCGCACAGAATAACATGACAAAAGCAAGGGTTGAAGAAATACCTATGCTTATTAATAATAATAATAATATGATAATAATAATAATAATAATAATAATAATAATAATAATAATAATAATAATAATAATAATAATAATAATAATAATAATAATAATAATAATAATAATAATAATATCTTCACTCTTCTTTTATTGCTACTCTTACTCAAACTACTGTTTCCTCAGTATTATTAATACGATTATCATTTTACTATTATGAATAATTTGTGATATATATATATATATATATATATATATATATATATATATATATATATATATATATATATATATATATATATATATATATAAATATATATGTAATTATATATATATATATATATATATATATATATATATATATATATATATATATATATATATATATATATTACACATATACATATATACATATATACATATATATATATATATATATATATATCTATATATATATATATATATATATATATATATATATATACATATTGAACCCTAGCCATTTCGAAGCTAGATATCAATCTAAAATTGCAGCCTGTGTGTCAATCTATCAAGACGTTTGCCTTTATTTTAGTACTGTGAGGAAAATTTAAAGGCAAACAAAATGATGATAAATCTACTGGCAGCTTCGTATCCCACCAAAAGGTATATATTACGGTGGGAAGCAAAGCAATGCACAACAGCAGAAGCGGTGTGATGCAAATCACCTGACGGAGGGACGATTCGGTAAGAGGGATATTTCGAGGGAGATAACGGCGTTGCTTATAATGATGTTGATGGAGATAAAGCTTGGGTAACCGACAGGTGTTCGTATCTAAGGGGTGGGTTGTGCAGAGGAAGAATGAGGTTGATAAACGGCGGGCGAAGGAAATGGGCGAAATTGGTGGACGAAAATGATTTCGAGAGAGATTTTCCCCCAACGCGCAAAATTTGTTTACATTTTACGCTCTTGATGGAGGTGAATATAACATGTATCCGTTATTACCACTTCATTCCTTCGTTCACTTACCCTCGTTTTAATTTCACTGATTTCTAGTTTGGATTTTATCCACCTTTCATTTCACCTTCGTTCATTTTTCCTTTATCTTCTATTTCAGAGGTATTCACCATTCAATTAATTTTAATTCTGTTTATTACACTGCGAGTCAATTTCACTATCATATTAACCATTCGTTTCATTTTTATTCCGTTTACATTACCAATCAACTTCACCATCATTCATTCCATTTCCAATTAACATTTATCAGGCTTTCTCTTTTCAACTCCCTTTACTTTCCGTTTTCTTTCGCCTATCTTTCATCAAGTTTATCTTCTATGAAATTCCTGATCACTCGCATTTCCACTAATAATCTTGATTTAAAGCAAATTCATTGAAATTCAAATCACTTTCAATTAAAATTTATTCCGATTACGTTGAAATTTTATTCCATTGGTTTTTTTGTTTACAACAATTCTTCTTTCACCCAGTTCTGTTTCATTTTAGATTTATTTCACCCAATAAAGTGATCGAGTTTTACCTGGCAAAGACCACCTTCCCTGAAAACGTGTTTCCGCAGTATTTTTTCGGTGACGAGAGAGAGAGAGAGAGAGAGAGAGAGAGAGAGAGAGAGAGAGAGAGTTAGAGAGAGAGAGAGAGAGAGAGAGAGAGAGAGAGAGAGAGAGAGAGAGAGAGAGATATGGTGTAATGCGGATCGATGAACGCTTGGTTGCAACACAAAATCTCTAAGCATATGAGAGAGAGCATCAAAATAGGGCTTCCACTAGGAATAGAGAAACTCAGCTTTTAGATCTGAAAATTCTGTATGGGTTAATCGATTCATTTTTAACAGAAAACTCTCCAAACGAATTAGTCTTGTCGCTTGAAATTAGCAGATAACAGAACCCCCTTCTCGTGCTGAAAGCTCAATCCGCTACAATAATAGATTACTACTTATCGTTCACGTCATATTTTCAGATTTGTCAAAAATGTTTATCCTCATATACTTTAAGTTTTACATTCCTGAACATTACTAGCGCTTGTATATAGATAATTTTGGCAATAACCATTACAAGCCACGATTTCAGTTTTTGTGTTCTTCCTAACCTCCTCCTGAACCAATCTGATTGGCCCAGTTACCAATTTGCATAATAATCGATCAATTTTCTGTAGTCGAGACGTAACTTCCGATGACTGGAGGGTCATAAAGACATCATGATGGGGCTATTTATTAAAAAATAGGCAAGAAATGAGGCCGTGAAATTCCAGGGACGCGTCAGATAAGGAAGCTTCTCACAAAAGGGAAGAGATAATCGTTTACTTTGAAATGATTGCAGAGGGAATGGCTCGTGATAATGATAATGTAACATCATGATTCCTACTCAGATGAAAAAATTAAGAGTTTAAGTTTTTGAAGAAGAAGAAAAAAAGAAGTAATGGGTTACAAAGGATAGAAATCATTAGATATTTCTGTTTTACGAGAAGAGATTTTCAACAAGAAGGAAAGAATGCACCGTGATAACTTCATTTTTATAATGAGCAAAAACGATAGATAATCTCCATCGTAAATATGATTGATAGAAAATCTGTAAGTTACGTTTTCTTTATGACGTGACAATTATTATTTATTTACTTTATGTATTTATTTGTTTATTTATTTATTATAAATAGAAAGAGGATAAAAAGACAGAGGGTTTGATCACAATCACCTTTCTACAGCTCTAGAAAACTCTCAGCCACGGTCTATGAAACCCTCAGCCGCAGTCTATGAAACTTTCAGCCACGGCCCGATGGTGGCCTGTGTTGTTGGCAGGTATAATGGTGCCAGTCGCACCACCATGGCTAAATTTAAGCTTAAATAAAATAAAAATAGAAACTGAGGCTAGAGGACTGCTATTTGGCGTGTTTGATCATTGGTGGGCGGATGATCAACTTGACAATTTGCATCCATTTAACCTAAATAGTTTTTATGATCTGAGGCCGGCAACGTACCAATGTCCAGCCCTCTATCCTAAATATCTTTTAAGATCTGAGGACGTACAGAAAATGTGCAGACGAACAAACAATGCCATGTCAAGACTTTTCTTTTACAGTAAACTAAAAACACGTCCGGTAAAAGAAACGTTCCTAATACAGAAAGTTTTCTCACAGTGAAAACTGAGAATCACCGTTCTGCAGAAACTGAAGTCCTCAGCTGTCGTTGCGACACACTCTAATATCCAGTTGCTCGATACACTTCGCTACAAAAGAAACGGCGTACTTTAGTCCCCGAAGTAATGTGCAAAGTCTCTTATGACTCGAAAGCACAACACTTCTGCTTTCTGGTACGACCTAATGATGGGGCTGCCTGAGTTCAAAATCTTTTAGTGGTTCAGAAGTGTGAGAACAATGTGGTGCATTTACAATTGTAGATGTAATATTATTTTATTATTGTTGTTTTACTAACAATTTGCATATTGCTACGGTGTAATTTGTAAAGTAAAAAACAAAGGAGAAATGATTTACGATTTATTACTTTTAAGTAAGGGTTGTGCTGTTCCATTTAATTTTTTATGCTGAAATATGTTTAAGTTCTACAATGAATTAATTAGATTTCTTTACGTAATACTATTTCATATTATTAATTAATGTAATTCCTTATTTGTATTTTACATAATCATATAGCCTAGAAGGAAGGAAACCACGCAAACCATAATCCAATCCTTCGACTTAACTCTAAGACAAGTCTTAAGTAAACTTCATATATATATATTATATATATATTAATATATATATATATATATATATATATATATGATATATACTATATATATATATATTTACATACTATATATATATATATATATATATATATATAATCTATATATATATATATTTTATATATATGTGTGTGTGTGTGTATACACACACACACACACCACACACACACACACACACACACACAGACACACACATATATACATATATACATATATATATATATATATATATAGTATATAGATATAGATATAGTAGATATAATATATATATATATCATATATATATATATATATATATATTATATCATCATATATATATATAGATATATATATAAGACTAGATATATATATATATCTATATAGATATATACATATATATACATATATATATATATATGATATATATATATCTATATATATATAGAATATATATATTATATATATATACATATATATATATATTTATATCTATATATATATAGATATATATATATATATATATACTATATATATAGATCTATATATATATAGATATATATATATATATATATATATATATATATATATATATATATATATATATCTATATAGATATATATATATATATATATATCTATATATATATATTATATATTATATTATATATAATATATATATTATATAATATATATATATATAAAATATATTATATATATATATATATATATTTATATATATATATATATATATATATATATATATATATATATAGATATCTATATATATAGATATATATATATATATATATATATATCTTATATATATATATATATATATATATATATATATATATATATATATAGATATATATATATATATATATATATATATAGATATATATATATCTACTATTATATATATATAGATATATAGATATATATATATATATCTATAGATAATATATACATATAAATATAATATATATATATAGATATTATATATATATATATAATATATATCTATATATATATATATGATATATATATATATATAGATATATATATAAATATATACTATATCTCTCTATTAGATATACATATATATATGATATAATATAGATATATATATATATATATATATATATATGATGTATATATATATATATATATATATATGTATATAGATATATATATATATATATATATATATATATATATATATATATACTATAATGTGTGTGTATTTTGGACGTGTAAATAAAGAAAACGACCTATAGAACAGATGAAAGGCCAATTGAAGAATGAGTCCACTGAATAACGTAATATGATGATTGAGAAACTTGAAAATAAAACAAAGTAAAACACAAGGAAGCCCAAGATTAGCAAACCTGGGCATGTTAATCAACTGAAGTTGAAGAAGTTAACAGCAGAATCTCTAATTAACCAGAGCAAATATTAAGAGGCGAAAGACGCAGAACTTTACAGATATTCTCGAGGAGCTCCTCTATTACTGAGCGAAAGTTTTTTTAAAATAATGTTTCTCTCTTCATCCTCCATGATTTGTGAAATTTTAGATGAAGGTCTCAAGACTTGGAAGGCATAAGATGAAGAAAAACAGAACGGGTGGTTCTTTCGTCGGTGCAAGAAAATTACTTTGAATTATCTTTCCGCTCACAAGATCTTGTCGAGACTTTCAGCGTTATTTTTCATTTTTTATTTTTTTTTATTTATTTATTTTTTTTTTTTAGTTTTCAGTTAAAGAAAACAAAAAATATTGTGCCGGCTTTGCTTGCCCGTCCGCACTTTTTCTATCCGCCCTCAGATCTTAAAAACTACAAAGGCTAGAGGGTTGCAAATTGGTCTGATTATTATCCACCCTCCAGCCTTCAAACATACCAAATTACAGTCTACTAGCCACAGTAATTTCTATATCATTTAAGGTTAAAGTTAGCCATAATCGTGCGTCTGACAGCGCTATAGGACAGGCCACCACTGCCGGTTGAGGGTTTCATTGGTCTACAGCTCATAAAACATTATACTAAGACCACCGAAAGATAGATCCATTTTCGGTTAACTTAGTTTTTTATGGAATTAAATTCAATAAAAATTGGTTAAAAGGTGTAGTTCAATTTTCCAAAAATGAGTAATGTCACGAAAGCAACAGGGCCCAGGGGTCCATTTGATAAGTAATGGTGACGATTACATCTTTTAATTTGATTAGGACATTTCTCAGGTCTGTGTATCTCATGCTTGAGTCAAGATACAAGGTCAACACAAAGTTATGCGCATATTCCCTGTGTAAAATTTTCAAGAAGTTTGGTAGCTCTGAACTTTTCTTAATCAGAGGAAGCTTTGACACTTTTTTACAAAGTTAAAGGTAAATACGATTTTTTGATGACTTTTGCTTTAATTAGAACAAGCTGACTAATTTAATACACACCTTATACTTGGATCCAAAAAAAAACCTTAGATTATTATTATTATTATTATTATTATTATTATTATTATTATTGATTGATTATTATTATTATTATTATTACTTTTATTATTATTTATTATTATTATTATTATTATTATTATTATTATTATTATTATATTATTATTATTATTATTATTATTATTATTATTATTATTAACCTTTTATCGATTAGTATTAGGATCCAATTTGTACTACATTTTATACATATTCAATTTTACAAATACCATGTTTTTCCATATAAATCCCCCATTTGGAATTTTAATAGCCAATTTGAGTACAGAAGAAAGTCAGTAATAAGAAGACATAGCAAATGGTACTAATACTGCATATTATTATTTTATTTCATCCCATATGTATGTATCAAACAAATGGAGAGAAATATCTCATTAACGAATACCATGTCGTATAGTAGCAAAGCAGCCTTTCGTTTTCAGTGAATACTCAATTCGCTTAACCTATATCGATTACATTTTGCAGTAATTCGAATTTACTGAATTGTAGATTACGTTTGATTTTCTCAATCCACAAAAATGCGCAATTCGAAAGTTTTATTAATTATAATTGTCATAGAACAACGTTAGGTATACTATGTTACTGACTGTGGCCAACAGCTTTACGCCTGGTGTGGTTAAATCGCGAAATAGTTTGGAAGTATCTTGGAATGGGGTTGCAAGCGCACACCTTTCTATATTGATTTCTATCATACAAAATGGACTGACCACTACAGACATAAACCAACTGTTAAAAGTCAAATGAGGCCCGATGGGCTTTTTAAAAACGGGGAGGCTTCCAGGATCAAACTAGAAACTTTTGCTGATGATGCGATGCTGGAAAGCAGTACGCCACCTGGAATAAATACGATTTCATAGGCAGCTGACGTGTGAAGAACTCGGTAAAAATGCAGAAAGCTAACGAGCGAAAACACGATACATTTTTGCCAATTATCAAATTAGTAACCAAACAGAACTCTTACAGAATAACACCTTCATCTTTAAACTGAAACATTTTGATTAAGTCTCATTACGAAAGAGGGGAAGAGTATATACTGGAATCGCATTGACAGTTTTAAGTGAGATAACATAGAAAATGAGGAAGTGCTCGATGGTTGGAAAAGAGAGAGAGAGAGTTTAACAAGATCAGTTCACAACTAAAAAAAACTCTAATTAATTGGGTACTAAGTATCGAGAGAGAAACAGACAAAAGAAAAAGATCTCATTAGAAGGAATTTTCCCAACATAAAAAAAGGAGGAACAACGAAAACACTGATCTTTCTATGCAGGGACCAACAGCCAGGGCAAAGAGATGCCCTTCCGTATCTCAAGCTCAATGAAAACAAGATTCAAGATTGAGAGGGAAACGAAAGAATACTGAAGTCATATCACGAGTGAAAACATCGAATTGCCTTTTGAAGGAAAAATTTTTTTCATAGGGTTCAGGATAACCTGGAATAACTTCAGAGTTTGAATGGAGGAAAATTACATTCACGAAAAATACAAGAGCAACTGAATAAGAGAAGGAATTAAGACTTGAATCTCAGCAGAACGGAGTTCAAAATAGTACCTCTACTTTCTTGAGAGATAGAGAGAGAGAGAGAGAGAGAGAGAGAGAGAGAGAGAGAGAGAGAGAAGAGAGACGAGAGACGAGTGGAGGGGGGGGGGGGGGGGGGGGGGGGGGGGGGGGGGGGGGGGGGGGGGGGGGGGGGGGGGGGGCAGTGCCGATATTTACTACAGGAGGAAAGAGGGAACGATTGAAACAATGGAAGAGAAAATTTACCGATATGGTATCTTGGTAAAGGTAGAGAGAGTGCTGGTAATTTGAAATAAAATTAGGATATAGAAAATATGAAGGATCTTTTGAACGATGAACTTGCATAGAGCCGAATGAAAATAGTATAGACAGTAGCAACAGTAATGTTATCAGAAAAGATAAAGGGCTATTGGAAAGAAATGAAGATCAAATAAGAAAAGTTTCGTGTAACCTCTACATCGCTATGTATGTTTAAGGAATAATAAAAATTTGCAAAACCAAATTCCACACTGAGCCAATTATTAGTTCGTTAGGTTACACATCTTACAGTTTTTTAATGTACCTAACAAATATTCTTAACCAGATGGTTGGTACTGTAGGGTCCCACTCAGATCCACAACTTCTTCTCACCTGGCTGGCTAATCTCACAACAAGCATCTCTGCACGCCAAACGCGCTTATACGAGAAACACGACATACCTCACGCATCTTTCGTATGTTTTTATTTGTATTATTTTATGTTATATTATAGTTATGTTATATGTATTACTATTACCATATCATTATTATCATTTGTATCACGATGTAAGCATTTCAGCCATATGAACCATAACTTTAGCCGTGTCTTGTATAGCTATCGATTTATACGTATCTTTCAATCCATCAACAAAAATAAGTGATTGTGTTGTTACCTTGTTTTAGTACGCCTCGTTTGTTGTCTGTCCATTACAAAGAATCGCTACCAATACTCTGGACTGGATCACCCGTGAGGATTTATCTCTAACTACCCTTCTCTTTCAGAAACCGGCTCCCAGTTTCCCCTAAGTGATTTCCCCTGAGCAGGTTTTATTCCATAACTCTCAAACCCTCCCCACCCCGTCATCGACATTCTAATCCCCCCTCCGACCCGACTCCTTTTTTTTTTGAAAAAGCTATTCGTCCCCTTTCTTCATTGGTCCCCTCTCCTCTGTGACAGAGTAAATGAAACTTGGTAAGCTACGTCTGTAGAGTTATTCACAAATTCCGCCCCCCCCCCCCCCCCCTTTTTTTTTTTCCTTACGGTAAATATTTCATTTTTGCTTCACCGTCCACCTCTCAATTACTGACGAGTGCCTTAGGGCTTCAAAAGGTTTGTTACTTCTCCTGTTAACCTATTCACCCATACTATTTTCACCTGCATGTCCATAAAGCATTAATGAAGTAATCACGTCCATATCCTTAATCTCATTGCACATCTAAAAATGACCTACGGTCTGCTCTATGAGCAACAAGCAGTGCTGGCATAACGTCAGCTTAATCAAAAATAACAACAACATCTAAATAAATGAGTAGCTTTTTAGACGCAGCCTCTTTGCTACAGTACCATAAATAAAATTAATAAGTTATGGATTAACAGTGAATGCTGGCTTGAGAACAGACAGTTCGATATACTTACTTTTCTTTAAAGAACGCGCAATAATATTCATTTTTAACATGCGTTAAAGAATACAATTTGGAATTCAACTGGAAATCTTATTATCTATACTTTGATATGGTAATGGGCAATCCTTTATCTCCAATATTAAGAAATCTGTGCATGGAAATGTTCGCATAACGAAAGACTTTTTTGTAGATGAATCAAGACTTATAAAATAGATTATATAAAAACAAACTGACTCGCCCACAACTGATAAGAGCTCAAATATCTCCTTTATAACAACTTAATTATGGAGGGTTAATGGAACAGTACCAGAAACTACATCTGCAAAAGACATGGAAGATGCCACAATTAACTGCAAAGAGTCTTCGCTTTCCTATTAGTTTGTGATCGAGAAAACAAGACAATACTCTTGCTGATTCATCACAAATATTCCACCCCTCTTATGTAAATAAAATGTGGAGTTGAACACAATAACCTGTCTCATTGGGAGCGGACGACCTCCTCCCAATTTGTTTTGAGCAAAACACTTCTCCTTATCCTCCTCTTCTTTCGCCCACCAGTAAATTCCGGTCCATTATTGAAGTAATGGAATGGGTAAGATGGGAAGGGACCCGAAAGGAACTTTACAGCGAAGTTAATGGATTGGTATAAAGAGTTCTCCTTCCGTATCACTTGACGCAGGAAATTGGAGCAGCGGCTCTTCCAGAGTTCAATGGGAAACAAAGACAGTTAGGTGAATCAATGTCCATTTACGAAGAAAGGTGGAGAACTATATAGTATATATGTATATATATATATATATATATATATATATATATATATATATATATATATATATATATATATATATATATATATATATATATATATATATATATCCTATATATATATATATATATATATATATATATATATATATGATATATATACAGAGATATATATATATATTTATATATATATATATATATATATATATATATATATATATATATATATATTATATATATATATATATATATATATATATATATATATATATATATATATATATATATACTATATTATATATATATATATATATATATATATATATATATATATATATATATATATATATATATATATAATATGACTGGTAAAAATGTTCTGTAACAACAGAATTTCATATAATAAAAAGGAGCCCATAAAAACAACAAAATATATAGAGAGAAAGTACTATATTTCAGAGACTGCTGTCTCTCTCTTCAGGTATATGAATGAGAAAAGTTTACAGAAAAGGTGGTATTTATACCAAGAGATCCGTCCACAAGTAAGCCAATTTAGGTCACCCCCGCTGATAATCTTTCTTTAATCTTCTTAAGCGTTGGTTGGATGAAAACCTTGTCAATCATATCTGAAATCCGCGCTCCTTTTAAGAGGTTCATTACCTGCTTCTCTTTTATTTCAGGCCGATTCCATCATTTGACTCTTGTACCGGCAGTTGTTGCTATAAATTACACGTGACAAATTCCAGTTTATTCTATGGTTATGTTCATTTATATGGTTGAAAATAGCCGAGTTCTGTTGTCCATACCTAACTGACCGTTTGTGTTGTATTAATCTCTGGAGAAGTGATTTACCTGTAAATCTGATGTAAGATTGGTCACAGTACTGGCATGGGATCTCATGGACCCCAGTGTCCTTGGGAGATGTGTTTTGTTTGACATTAATCAGGGATTTGGCTAAGGTATTTGGGTAGGTAAATGCAAAAGGGTTAGATTTTCCAAGGGTGTGGGTTACTCTCTTAATCGTCTCCAGGTGAGGAATTTTTATTTTGTTGGGTTGGGTGTCTCTGGTCTTGTCTTTAGGGGGTCGGTAGAAAAATTACGTTTGCTTTGTGAATGCTTTCTCAATTATATGGTCAGGATACTTTAAAGACAAAAGTTGCTTGCGAATTAGTTCGAATTCTTTTTCCAGGAATTCTGGGGAACAAATTCGTAAGGCTCTTAAGAATAGGTTGCTAGCTACACCTATCTTAATAGTAATGTCGTGATAGCTAAAGTAGTGAATGTATGAAAGTGAAAACGTTGGTTTTCTGTATATGGTAAATTTGTATTTTGTCGTGTCCCTGATTATTAAAACATCAAGAAAAGGAATTTTGTTGTCTGTTTCCCATTCAACTTTAAATTTGATGCTGGGCACTAATGCGTTTAATTTTGAGATGAATTCATTAAAATTGCCCCACCTATTATCCCAAAATGTTAGGATATCATCCACATATCTCATCCACAGCATGTTTTGGTTTTTTATTGCATTTATTACTGTAGTTTCAAAGTATTCCATGTACAGATTGGTTAGTTGAATTATGCACATAATTCAACTAACTTTATTATTTTGTCAAGTGCCAATGGGAAATGATCTGAATAGGGGGATAATTTTTCCCTTAAAAACTGAAGAATGTCCTGTACTGGTACTTTTGTGAATAGGGAGTCTACATCAAGGCTTAAAAGTTTTATGTTGTGAAGTGGTATATGTGCTTCTCTAAATTTGTGACAAAATCTTCCCGAATGTTTAATGTGACTGGGAGAAAAAGTGCCTAAAAAAGGGGAAAGAAGGCCAGCTAACCATTTAGAAATTTTGTAATTGAAAGCTCCGGCGTATGAAACGATGGGTCTGAATGGAACATTGTCTTTGTGAGTTTTGGGAAGGCCATAAAAGTAGGGTGATTTAGGATTAACCCTCATACGCCGATTGGACGTATTAAACGTCGAGTCAAAATGTCTCCCGTATGCCGATTGGATGCACCATACGTCGACTCAAAAGTTTTTTTTTAAATTCGCGGAAAAATACTTATAGGCCTACCAGCCGAAAACTTTTGAATCACGCGCCTTGGGGGATGCTGGGAGTTCACGGATCGAGGTGTTATTGTTTCAAAGCGTGACCAAGTGCGCATGCGCGGAATCCTTCCTTCTCGCTCCAGCCAGCATCATCGTAGCATCATCCGTCAGTGATCTTTTGTCCGCAATCGTGTTTTGAATGAGCTTGTGCGGACTTTGAACATTTGTGTTGGTACAGAACGTTCATAGAGATTGTCTGAACGTCGTATGACACGCGAAAGGCGCGTTTTTACCCGTCGGAAGGATCGTGTTAGAAGAGTTTTGGACTTGGATGCTGGCGAAGGACCCAGTCACCCAACCTGCCTCGCTCCTCACGCCGTTCTGTGCGACCACGTCGTCGATGAAAGTGCTTCGAATGTGTCTCATTTGCCGTTAGTAACCCCAAGGAAGCATCGTGCCGTCCTTAGGGGCATTCGTAGGAATTTGGGAGGGCTCAAACCAAGGGACATTGACGATTATTTATCGGTGCTCGATCGAGAGCATTTGCAAGTCCTCATTTTGAAGGCGGTTGGTCATCCAGTGACGATGGACATTACTCCGATCATAGTGATGACGAGGATTATTTGACCCTAATGCCGTTCGAGGGTCCACATCCCGAAAGTGAACTAGAATTTAGTAGTTTTAGTGCTTATGAGGGGGAATCTGAGGAGGGGAGGACGATGATTTAGGATCAGTTTTGTTGCCGATGATGATGGGATACAGAAAGCGAAGGCTTGAGTGAGGAGATGGGCCAGTGAGGGGGGTTCATGTTTGGAAATCGTGCCCGCGTTCGTGCCCGCGCGCGCGCGCGAGCGCAGGGGCACGTAGAAGGTCAGATAGTCGTGCTAGCCAAGGGTCGTCCGAGAGCGACGATGGGTGGACAGGGGACCCCACACCACCTACCATGCATCCATTTACGGCAAATCCTGGGCTCACCGTACCTGTTCCCCTGACTGCTCTGGGTTTTGTTCAGCTTTTCCTTACGCGGGAATTGCTGGAGTACCTGGTAGCAGAGACGGCGGACTACGCCAGTTATTGCCGTGATGAACTAACGCACGACATTATCATATCACTGGCGATGGCTGCAACCTCCCTGACATGGCGCATTTTTTTGGGGCTCAACGTTTTTTTTTGGATTGATTCCTGCTGCCGACGTCAGGATATATTGGAGGCGTAATTTTTTTTTAAGTAACGCCCAATGTGCCCGGCATTATGCCCCGTGATACTTTCCTGGCGTTGGACAGATATTTCAACGGCTTCAACCGAAGGGCCATACCCCGGAATAACTCTGATTGCCTCATTTTAGTGCGCCAGTGTTGAATATATTCGTGAACACTGTAAAACTCTCGTGATTCCTGGCAAGAACCTTTCTTTAGATGAGGGGATGATGCCTTACAAAGGACGTCTAAGCATCAAAGTGTATAACCCCAAGAAGCCAAAGAAATATGGCGTGAAATTTTTTTTATTTACCGAGGCCAACACTGGCTATGTCGTGGACTTTTCGGTGTATTCCGGGTCTTCTCCACGATGCATGAAACTGTTTCGGGCTTCTGGATCGTTTCCGTAACCAGGGATACCACCTGTTTTATGGATAATTATTATAACTCGGTATCCCTGGCCCAGGAACTGTATGATGCAGGTGTTCACGTCAGTGGTACCCTTCGGTTGGTGCGTGGGGCCCCGAATTCCCTCAAGAGGTACGCTAGCCATCAGCAACATCTGGCAAGAGAGAGACACAGTGGCGGCGGAAGGGAGCTGTCTTCGTCATCTGTTGGAAGGGTGTCTGACTCGTCCCCATGATTACGACGAGCCATGAACCTGTCCAAGAGGAGATCGTGCAGAGGAAGAAGACGTGTCGACAGGGCCGAGTTGTGTATGAGCAGTTTCGTGTAGACCGCCCTACCGTCATTGGGCACTACAATAGGCACATGGGAGGAGTTGATCTCTTTGATCAACTCATCCAATATTATCCCTTTGCCAGGAGAACCAGGAGATGGACCCAAAAGCTCCTGAAATACATTCTGCAGTTGGCCCTCCAAAATGCCTACGTACTCTACTGTGGGTACTACGGTCCGATCTACGGAGGATGAGCCACTTACAGTTCCTCGAGGCAGCCGGGGAAGCCCTCATCACTTTGATCCCAATGAGTGGCCTTCCATGTCTGCCCCCCTGCCCCAAGCTGTAGATCTACCCATAGAGGAAAGGGCAGACCTTAGGGGTGCCTACTTCGGTCATCCTTCTGCCGCCGCCCCTGCTGCCGATGCCCCTGCTGCTGACGCCCCTGCTGCCGCCGCCCCTGCTGCCGACGCCCCTGCTGCTGACGCCCCTGCTGCCGCCGCCCCTGCTGCTGACGCCCCTGCTGCCGCCGCCCCTGCTGACGCCCCACCCGCGCTTCTTCGTTGGTAGTGGACCCTCCGTGTCGGCTGATGCCAGGGGATCACACACTGGATCTCCTAGAAGGGCGCAGGCAGAAAAAACGGGTGCCGGGTGTGCCATATGAATGGCAGAAGGAGAGACACCCGGTTCTTCTGTCGCACCTGCAAGATAGCTCTATGCAGGTTCGGGGAGTGTGACCGCAAATACCACAGTGCGGTCTTCTATTGGAGTGCGAATCAGCGGCGGTCAAGGGAGGGCGCACGGGACCGCGCCCTATCCCAGCGGCCGTAAGGGCGCGCGTCTCCCTCCTCCACCTGTACCTCGTCATGTCGAGAGGAAAAAAATGCAAGACTCTTCAATGGAGGAGGGAGAAACAAGAATAGAACGAAGAGTCAGGATTAGGAGTGAGTATTCTGCATTTGTTTTAAATTTATTTTTTTATTTATTTTCAAGTTTTTATATCTCAGTATCTATGCATGAATACGATATTTCATTGTATGCAAAAAGAAAAGTGTCACCTGCATTCCTTTTATTTATGTATTCGTACCAGAATCGGAAAATGTAATAAATAAAGAAACACATACATATATATATATATATATATATATATATATATATATATATATATATATTATATATATATATATATATATATATATATATATATATATATATATATATATATATATATATATTTATATATATATATATATATATATATATATATATATATATATATATATATATATATATATATATATATATATATATATATATATATATTTATATATATATATCTATATATATATATATATATATATATATATATTAGGGCTTGTGCCTTGTATAATAAGGCGCCCTATGAGGTAATGTTAGACTTGCGATAATCTTACGCTAAGTCGGTTGGTATTGCACTTCCATATTCATGGGAGTGACTTGGGGTTTGTAGATCACTTACGAAGTCGGTATTATCTTCTTGGTTACGACGATGATGTGTTAAACTCATGGTGAGGAGGTTCTTGTAGAAAACACGAATATAAAAATATATGTATTTCTTCTGAAGTTTTACATGCTGAAGATCAGATATGATTGTACAAGTCTTCTAATAACGATAGCTTGATCGCTTCTGCCAATGATGATGGCTAATCCTATTCCTCTACATGATAAAGCTTAGGTAAAGAGGTACAGGTCTTCTAATGACGATAGCTAACTCTGTTCTGCCTGTCTACCATCTCTGTTACAAGTTATGAAGGAACAGACAGTAGTTCGAACATATGAACATACATACAAATGAAATAGTTTCATACGAACACACAATCAAAATGAGACACGCTACAGATCACGTAGGCCGTTGAATTATAGGTCGGGTAGTTGTCTCAAGCAGGGAGCTTGGACTAATGTTTATAAACAATTGAATGACTACAGGTGACGGCATGTTATCTTAGCCTACATACTTATTGTATACGTCATCTTTAGCGTCTCTAGTCTGATCACATTCCTGCAAGCAATCTTTTATTATATATGGACTAACATTCCATATTTTTGTTATGTAAACACTTACATCAGCTCGGTCAGCTACCAAAACCAACTACTGAATATTACTCAAACTTGACTTGCATTTGACTTATAGGAGTGTGATACAGACACTATGTGAATATATATATATATATATATATATATATATATATATATATATATATATATATATATATATATATATATATATATATATATATATATATATATATAGTAATAAAAATTCATGGTGTACATGAATTGATTCAAGTAATAAAATATAAAACAATGATATTGGTAAATAATAGTGATCACGTGATATATAATGATAGTTTTTCACTTCATCTCATTAAGATACATATGCTACAGAAAATACTAATGTACTCTGATAATTGCATAGAATGAAGATTAACATGATAAAAAATTTCATATATGAATTGATAAAATTATTAATGTTTATGCTGATTGATTCGTTGATTTTTATGCTAACTGTTATATATCTGATTCATTAATCCATACACTAACTCATATATAACTGCAGATATTGGTAAGATAAAAGGTAACATATTGATTATAGGCTACCTGATTTGTTTATACATATGTATATGGATTCATATAATTATGATTAATATATGTGCACTTTAAATAGATTCCTATTGCGTACACGCAAAGATATATTTAGATTCTGTTATTTATGATCATTTATATAAGAGATTCCTATTGCGTACACGCAAAGATATATTTCGACTCTGTTATTTATGATCAATTATATATAGGATACATGATACTTTATATATATAGGATACATGACCGAGGTTATACTACTTCACTTTTAACTAGCGTTCGAACAACTTTTCGTCCATTACACAGTTCCAGACAACCACCTATAGCCAAATGAAACGGCTATTTCACAGGGTTAAAACAAGGGAAAATTTGCCTGGGCGGGTCCACAACGTTCTATTTTTGCGCTCATACTTATTCTCTGCATCCTAAGCTACACGATTACCGTTCGCGATGAATCAAAAAAACATCCCCAGCCACGAGTCCTTCGCCAGACAAAGTAGAGTTGAATATCCTTCGGGTCGTAATTGTCGGAAGTATGTCCCCTTTGTAGTCGATTTCCACAGCTGCCGGAGCATTCCGCATTAAAACGAGATTAACGACGGGATACGGTGTCGGTCGAAGAAGTCCAAGAAATTCCTTTCACATTGTAGGCGGTTGTTACTTGACTGTAGTCATCCGCAGCGACGAACGATTTTTTTGAAGTTGCGATGTGAAACTCTCGTACTGCAGGATACTGTAACCAGGTTCCATTAATCAGCCTGCAAGTGAAATTATACTTGTCACAAGGGCAAAGTAAATTCAGACGACATCCAAATACAGGGGAGAGAGCCATTTAGACCAGACTTAACCCACATGAATTCGCTGATATTTTGGAATTCAAAAGAGTCAGCTGTACAAACTTTTTTATCCATGGCATTAACAATGAGTGAACCTATCCAGGTCTATGAGGACTGTAAAAATATCCATAATTATAAAAAATAAATAGATATCATTACGAATCTCAAAGAAAATTCGATATTACTGGTAGTAAGTTACTAGACAAAGAAGTGGAAAACGGAGCTATTTGTAAGATTGCCAGGCAACATAAGAGTCAAAAAAGAGAAGATTTAATCATGATTCTGTATTTCTCTATGCTAACTGAAATTAAGTTGTGATAAAATCTGATCCTATGTGCCCTAACAAAAGTTTCATATTCAATTTTCTCGCGCGCATCCTCTGAGGTTAATTCTAAAAACTTTATTAATAGGTAGGAGGTGCAACGAAAAAAAACCCTATGTAACTAATTTCTAAATAAACTTTGGGTTTGGGTTTTTTCAAGAAAATGTGACATTTTCCCATGAATGTGATTTACCTGGATTGTAATAAGCTAATGTTGCAAGTAAATAATCCATATTCATATCGTGATACTTCTAAATGTATATGAGGTTCAGAAAAAAATATTCATTTTGATGTTATAGAAATTATATTTCCTTATTTTGTTTATTAATTTTAAAATGATTGCAAGTTGCATTGCGCACACCGATAGACACCTGTACCTAACGTCTGCCTTGCCCATGAGAAGTTCGGGCTAAGCATCCTTTATCCAGTCAATCTGCTTTTCAGCGCAAGTTGAAGCCTGTGCAAGCAGATATTTGAGGTTAAAGGAATCACTGCTGATATGGCAAACGCGACAGACCTTCTAGAACTGATGACGTCGTCACCAGTTTAAGAGTTACGTTACTTGCTGTAAGAGATACGACTTTAGGATAAATTTTTTGTTTTTTTAATACTCGACCCACATGAGAAGAATGTCTGAAAAAAAACAGTACCAAATTGAACAATTATAGTTTCATGTTGGAAATCTGCATAATTGTAATTATGTTAAATTAAATATTCCTTATTCAAACTAATGAAAAAGGTTTCCATACAAAGTCTATAATATATTATTAGCCCTGTATAAGATTCATATAGGATATTCCATAGATAACATTTTCACTTCTAGACTTCCTGACTTTAAAATCTCTTTTATTTTTATTTTATTTATTGATTTATTTATTATTATTATTATTTTTTTTTTCATTGACTACGAATATAAATCACCGGGACAGACAATATGTCAGTAGGTTTTGGATATGTGTTTGAACTTTTAGCTTATTTGTCATTACTAAAGCGTTAAGTTAGAGTTCAAATCTTACGCATATATATTTGGATATTTAATTAATCTATGGTTACGTTTGCTTATTGATTTTATCGTGATTCCTTTTTTATTATAATTTTGTAACCCTTCCGACTTCTTACGGAGTGTATTATATTGACTCCACTTGTATCCATATTTATTTTTATTTTTTTATATTTATTTTTTATTTATATATTTTTTTATATATATTTGATAAATTAATGGTTGCTTGAATATGTGGAAAAGTGTTCTAGCGGCGTACGTATAAGGCTACTTGCGGCATCAATTCTATAGATACAAGATATAAATGATAAAGGTATTTAAAACCGCGAGAACCGCTATAATCCAGTTCGGATCCAATATCACGAGTTGTAACTCGTAAGACATTGACACTTCCTATTTAATCCATCCGTTATTCTACCAAACTGATTGACTCTGGGTGACAAAATATATTATTGGTTTTCTTAATGGAAAGGAATTCACACAACATGTTAAGGAGATTATTATTGATTTACACCACCGAGTCAGATTATCATGTGTTGAATTCCATATTTACTGATTTAGCACTCATAAATATTCTAACGCACTCAATTGCGATGTTTGTTTTTAGTGCTATTAATTCTATATAACGTGTCAAGGAACTATTAACACTAAGAAGTGTGTATTTCCTCTGTCAGACTCGTAATTCTGTTAATAATTCTACGTATATTCTTTCAAGAATTGATTTGGCACAGGATAGGCCCCTAAACTGACAGGTATCCTAGTGTATCCCTTGTTTTCATGACATGTGTTACAATCAGTTATGTGCTTTTTATATCTGTAAGCATTGTAGGCCAGTAAAACAGTGATTTGGCTTTCTGTGACATAGTAGGGAACCCTGGATGACGGAATGCAACCAGTTTAGGACGATGGTATGAAAGAGATTATTACTACTACCTGTCGTTAGTCACCTGCTGTGTTCTTCGGGTTTTCCTCGTCACGGACCTACTATATACTACATTTGATTACATAATTCTGATACACATACTTTAAATATACTTTTGCTTTAGGGTTTCTGCTCGAATTGTTTATTGTTTTGCCTAGCCACTGACCCTGTTTCCGTTTCGAAGTGTTTATTGTTTTGCTTATCGCTGTTGACACTTGCTTTGTTCAGTTTTGTAACAGTTCTGCGCTCCGACCCAGATATTCAATGCTCCGCGATCTCTTGGGTTAAGGAATTTTCTTGTTTAGATACGGTTTTAACAATAGGCACGGATGTTTCTATATCTTTTAGTCCAATTAATGGTTCTTTGCTGTATGGTGCGGGGATTGCGGATAATGCGTCAGCTATGATAATTGCTTTCCCAGGTAGATATCTTATCTTGGCTCCAAAGACCTGAATGATCATTTGTCACCGAGTTCCTTTTGGACTGTGATTAAAGCCTTTGAAAAACTCGGTAAAGGACTCATGTTCAGTAAGGACTTTATCAGGATAGCCATAGATTATGAACTTAAGATGTACTAGTGAGTTAAAGATACCTAGCCCTTCCTTGCCTTTATTATTTGTATATTTACTTCAGAGGGCTTTAGTTTACGTGAATAAAAAGCTATAGGAAAGAACTGTTTATCATATTACTGAAGTAGTATCCCTCTTACCCCTTGGTCTGAGGCGTCTGTTGCAATAAAAAAAAAATTCCTTATTTAAATCAGGGATTTTTAAGTTAGGTAAGCTGCATTATTCCGCTTTTAAGATATCGAACGCCTGTTTGATGCTTTTAGACCATAATAAATCTACGCGCCCTTCTTCGTAAGATCTGTTAAATGAGCTGTCATGATTGAAGAGTTACATATTTACATACGATTGTAATACCCACTACAGCGCCAAAGTGCTGTATCCCCCCTTTACGTTAATAGGTACCGGAAAGTTATGAATAGCCGACACCTTACCATGGACTACTTTAAGACCTTGACAAGACACATAAAACCTAGATAAACATGTTCGGTTTTAAAAACTCACATTTAGATATTTTACTCTGAGACTAGCTCTAGTTTATGTGAATGTACTTCTAAGGTATTAGAAAAGATTACAAGATCATCCATATAGGCATGTAGGTTATCCCCTAAAAGTCTCCAAACACAATATTGTAATTGGGGTGCAACGTAAGCCGGAGGCATACGTAAAAATTGATAATGTCCCCTGAGTGTGCTGAAAACGGTGTATGAGGTACAATCACTTAGGTAATGGTATCAGGTAAAAGCCTTTAAGTAAGTCCAAGTTGGTGAAAAAAAAAAAATTATTCTAACCTAACAGAGATAAGATGTCGTCGGTACATCGCACTGGAAACTATCGGGAGTCGTTTCCTTGTTCAAGCGACAGAAATCTACGCAGATATGCCAAATCCGATCTTTATGACATGACGTTTGAGGGAAAAATTATATGGGCTTATTTGATTTCCTAATGGCTCCTATTACTAACATTTTTTCAACTTCGTCATTTATCTCTATTTTGAAATTTTCGTTGAGAGTCTACACGAAGGTACGTATATAGCTTTATGTTTGTCCTTAGACCGTATTTTGTGTAAATTACATCCGTTTTTTCCCAGAGATCACTCGCTAGGAGAAACTTCCTGGTATTCAGATAAAAGATAAAAAAAAAAAAATTTCTGGCTGAAATCATCTCTGCTTGAATGACTTTACAGATATTACTTTAGATAGATTAACAGAGAGATTCATCCACGACTGATTGGGCGGGATTAAAAGTTAGCAACAATAAAAAATGCGATATTTATCACTTCCGTATCCACGATATGTATACGTTTGTGGATCACTAGATTAACTTGTTGCTGTGTCAACCGTGTCTAGGGCTTTGTTCGCAGGAAATCGTTATATTTCAGAGTGTCGGGAAGGATTAAATTTCATTTCCCAGCAAAGTCTTTTTGATAACGCACTAAGACATTCGAGGGTGCATCTTCTCGAGATTTTGCGTGCAAAGTGCGACTGCGGTTGTGGGAGAATTCTGTGGGTCATTTGAACAATGTTACGATTTATGAGACAAATGTATAGTTCCTTTATATAAGTTATTATTTGATTAACTGTCTCATTTTTGTTCAAACGGATTTTAATATGTTTGAAGGTTTATAGGATTTTCCTTTGATAAACACGCCTTATTTTGCAGGATGTAAGATAATATTTTGTATCCCCTAGATGGATCTTACAATTACACTACATACAGATCAATTTGTTTTTTATAACTATAGAGGTATCTGTAAACGCTCGCTTATCTGGACTTCTCATTAGGGAAGTTCGAACAACAGGATATTACGTGTGCTAAAGGAATAAACAAGATATTCTAATTTTTTCGGCGCTACAGTCGGGCTTTATCCACCACTACTTATAATAACTTACGTATTAATAAAAAAAAAAGAAAAAACGAAAACCTGCTCTGATACTTTATGCGGTCGTGTGTTTCATAGGAAAAATCCTTTTTAATTCAACAAAGATATATTGGCATGTATGAACCAACATCGCTTTTCCCCCACTCTGCTAGAGTCGCTTATTTGTGTGGAATTTGCTATGCTTTTGAACACTCGGTCAGATTTAACTAACCTTGGTCCGCTTGACTAGGTGACACAGTAACCGAGTTTGCTTGTTTGATTCTGAAAGGGCTACTGTTTCTATTTCTTTTTGTAATAATTAGGATCCTTCTCTTTATTACCATCGGCAACGTATTGTGTGTTTTTAGCATTCTGTTGTTGGTTACGTGTAAAGCAACGAACATATGAATGACGAACTATAGGAATTGAGCGATTACTATTAAGACAAGTTATTTCTACTACATTCAATATTATTGTTTTTTTGTACTTGCTGTTGTTTACTTCATTCTTTGCTAAAATTTGAAATAGTGAGGGATCCTGGTCAGCGCATTTAGCCTGATGAAAATTTTTTACAGACATGTTATTCCTTGCAATCCAGCCATATTTTTAAAGTTAAGTTGAGTCCACTGAGGTTCGATATTTTATATAACTCAAAAACTCAAGGCTAAAACTGCGATCGGGACTTTGCAAAGGAGCATTTATTGTCAGGACCCGAAATAGTGTTACCTCTAATTTATATAGATTTGTACGGGTGTTCCACTTGTTTTTTGTGTGTTTTCTAATCACTACGGTGCTTAACTAACCCTATCCATGCATCTGTATAAATACAGACGTCCACTGCGTAAACGCATATTCACTGTTTAATATGATTTGTTACGCAAGGGATTAATAATCACCCAAAATGATAAAATTAACATAGTATATGATTACGTATTTCAGTAGAACTTCTGGAAACAAGACACTCAAAGATAAAAAAACCCCAACTCGCAGTAGCGAAATCTCAATGATGTAGATAATTTCTGTAAAAAAGTAAGATCAAGAATGTCTCGTAACTTCAGCCACAAGAATAACGAAATTCGACCTGCAAAGGAAAAAAAAACACTCAAAGTTACTCCAAATGAATAAAAAATTGTATTTAGCTTGCTTTTGTGGGAAGTCACAGTGTTCCGATAACGACACACGGCACGGTTGGTCCTCCTTCTCTATTTAGCGGATGACCTGGTTTGGCTTGAGTTTCCTCCGTGCGCGTTGTTTCGATGATTCGAGCCCTTGAAAGATCAGATGCTGCAGACGCGTTCGGTTTGTTTCTTGAAGTGCCGGAAACGCTCACTAACGATGTTTTCTTGAATGATTCTAATGAGAGACGAAGCTTGCGTTGCCGTAGGAAAAAGGACACGTCGGTTTTGTTTCTTGAAGTTATTCACTAACGATGATACTAAGTTGCTTGAAGAATCTCTTGCTTTCGTCGTCGTTAAAGAGTTCTTGTTGTTTTCTGAAGTCGCTCACTAAACGATGAAAATAAGTTGCTTGAAGAATCTGCTGCTTTCGTCGTCGTTGAAGAGTTCTTATATGATACTTCATTATTTCTGATATTTTCTTCGGAGAAGTTGTAGAGTTACTTCTGGTCCACTGCCACCAATATTAGGGCTTATGCCTTGTATAATAAGGCGCCCTATGAGGTAATGTTAGACTTGCGATAATCTTACGCTAAGTCGGTTGGTATTGCACTTCCATATTCATGGGAGTGACTTGGGGTTTGTAGATCACTTACGAAGTCGGTATTATCTTCTTGGTTACGACGATGATGTGTTAAACTCATGGTGAGGAGGTTCTTGTAGAAAACACGAAATATAAGAATATATGTATTCTTCTGAAGTTTTACATGCTGAAGATCAGATATGATTGTACAAGTCTTCTAATAACGATAGCTTGATCGCTTCTGCCAATGATGATGGCTATCCTATTCCTCTACATGATAAAGCTTAGGTAAAGAGGTACAGGTTTTCTAATGACGATAGCTAACTCTGTTCTGCCTGTCTACCATCTCTGTTACAAGTTATGAAGGAACAGACAGTAGTTTCGAAAACATATGAAACATACATACAAATGACATAGTTTCATACGAACACACAATCAAAATGAGACACGCTACAGATCACGTAGGCCGTTTGAATTATAGGTCGGGGTAGTTGTCTCAAGCAGGGGCTGGGACTAATGTTTATAAAACAATTGAATGACTACATGACGGCATGTTTATCTTAGCCTACATACTTATTGTATACTCATCTTTAGCGTCTCTAGTCTGATCACATTCCTGCAAGCAATCTTTTATATATATGGACTAACATTCCATATTTTTATTATGTAAACACTTACATATATATCTTTAATTTTTTTTTATGTTGGTATTTTTGGGTAAGCAAAATACATAACAGTCTAGTAATCTTCATTTATTTATCTTCATTTTGAAATAAATTTGAAGTCTCTAGAACAATATTGTGATTTATGGTGAATTTTTGAAAAAAAATATCTTTCTTCCTCCGCGCGCCGCTTCGCTTGTTGGGGGGAAACCAAAAAAAAATCTCCGAAATGCGTAGATCGCATTATCCTAATATTTGCTCCTTTTCATATTAGCCGTTTTATAGAGTTTCATATATCAAAATGTGCGCACATTCATGAAAAATACAACAAAAAATAATTAAAGGTTGTAGCTTTCTCATTTCTGAAATATCTGCATATAAATTACGATAATTGGAAAAAAAACTACGTACGGTCAACTTTGATGCAATCGAAATGGTCGAAAAACGCAATTGTAAGCTAAATCTCTTACGGCCTAGTAGTATTCATTTATTTATATTCATTTTGAAACAAATTTGAAGTCTCTAGAACAATATTGTGATTTATGGTGAATTTCTGAAAAAAATATCTTTCTTCCCTTCGCGCGCCGCTTTCGCAGCTGAAAATCTCCGAAAATGCGTAGATCGCATTATCCTAATATTTGCTCCTTTTCATATTAGCCATTTTATACAGTTTTATATATCAACCTGTGCGTAAATCACTGAATAATACAACAAAAAATAATTAAAGGTTGTAGCTTTTCTCATTTCTGAAATATCTGCATATAAATTACGATAATTGGAAAAAAACTTCGTACGGTCAAATTTGACGCAATCGAAATGATCGAAAAACGTAATTGTAAGCTAAATCTCTTACGGTCTAGTAATATTCATCTATTTATCTTCATTTTGAAACCAATCTGAAGTCTCTAGAACAATATTGTGATTTATAGTGAATTTCTGAAAAAAATATCTTTCTTCCCTCCGCGCGCCGCTTCGCGGCCGAAAATCTACGAAATGCGTAGATCGAATTATCCTAATATTTGCTCCTTTTCATATTAGCCGTTTTATAGAGTTTCATATATCAAAATGTGCGCAAATTTATGACAAATACAACAAAAAATAATTAAAGGTTGTAGCTTTTCTCATTTCCGGAATATCTGCATATAAATTACGATAATTGGAAAAAAACTACATACGGTCAAATTTGACGCAATCGAAATGGTCGAAAAACGTAATTGTAAGCTAAATCTCTTACGGTCTAGTAATATTCATTTATTTATCTTCATTTTGAAACAAATTTGAAGTCTCTAGAACAATATTGTGATTTATGGTGAATTTCTGAAAAAAATATCTTTCTTCGCTGCGCACGCCGCTTCGCGGCCGAAAATCTCCGAAATGCGTAGATCGCATTATCCTAATATTTGCTCCTTTTCATATTAGCTGTTTTATACAGCTTAATATATCAAAATGTGCAAAAATTTATGAAGAATACAACAAAAAATAATTAAAGGTTATAGCTTTTCTCATTTCTGAAATATCTGCATATAAATTACGATAATTGGAAAAAAACTACGTACGGTCAACTTTGACGCAATCGAAATGGTCAAAAAACGTAATTGTAAGCTAAATCTCTTACGGTCTAGTATATTCATTTATTTATCTTCATTTTGAAACAAATTTGAAGTCTCTAGAACGATATTGTAATTTATGGTGAATTTTTGAAAAAAATATCTTTCTTCCCTCCGCGCGCCGCTTCGCGGCCGAAAGTCTCCGAAATGCGTAGATCGCATTATCCTAATATTTGCTCCTTTTCATATTAGCCGTTTTATACAGTTTCATATATCAAAATGTGCGTAAATTCATTAAAAATACAACAAAAAATAATTAAAGGTTGTAGCTTTTCTCATTTCTGAAATATCTGCATATAAATTACTACATACGGTCAACTTTGACGCAATCGAAATGGTCGAAAAACGTAATTGTAAGCTAAATCTCTTACAGTCTAGTAATATTCATGTATTTATCTTAATTTTGAAACAAATTTGAAGTCTCTAGAACAATAGTGTGATTTATGGTGAATTTCTGAAAAAAATATCTTTCTTCCCTCCGCGCGCCGCTTCGCGGCCGAAAATCTCCGAAATGCGTAGATTGCAGTATCCATAATATTTTCTCCTTTCATATTAGCCGTTTTATAGAGTTTCATATATCAAAATGTGCGCAAATTCATGAAAAATACAACAAAAAATAATTAAAGGTTGTAGCTGTTTTCATTTCCGAAATATGTGCATATAAAAAAAATATAAATAAAAATTTCGACATTCGGTCAACTTTAACTCGCAAAAATGGTCAAAATCTGCAATTTTAATCTAAAAATCTTGCAGTATCATAATATTCAATCATTTGTCTTCATTTTGAAACAAATTGGAAGTCTCTAGAACAATATTGTGATTTACGGTGAATTTTTGAACAAAATATTTTTTTACGTCCGCGCGTTACGAATTCGTACATCATTTTGTGATAATATTTTTCCGGTGTTGCTTTTATTGTTTTACAATGTATTATATATCAAAATGATTGAAATTTAGTGTACAATACAACGCAAAAAAAAGGTAACTGGTTAGCTTTGACCGTTTTCTGCACAGCGTGATTTGAATACATTATGTATAATTATTTTTTTTTCGCTACCATATATCGCATTAATTTACCATATGATAATGCTATTATTTTTTGTCATTTCTAATGGTTTGCCATTCTAAACTTCAGGCAATAAAAAACAAAAAAGGAGCCAAAAATGAACTCTTAATCTTCAAAACTACGCGCGCTGTGATTTTTTGAAAAAATTATTTTTTCCACTTCCGCGCTCACTCCAAACCGGGCCCGGCATACGGGAGACGTTTTGATTTTTAGGGCTTCGGCGTAAGAGGGTTAATTACTTTAAATTTCTCTAATAGTTCAATACTCTTTTTGTCTTAGCCAAGTAATCTTACTTTCCGAAAAAATTCTTTGGGAACGTTTTGGAGGGGATTTTTCGTCAGTTTTTCGTAAGTGTTTGTGTCGCTAAGGAGCTGATTGATTTTGTTGAGGTAGAAGTCTTTGTCCATTATTACGATTTTGCCGTCTTTGTCGGATCTACTTATCATAACATCTAACTTTTTTAGCGAGTGGATAGCTATCATGAATCTGCTGGGAACAGGATATTTCTTATGAAAGTCAGTTAAGGCATTTAGTAACACTCCTTTTACACATATCTCTTCACGGCTGTAGTTTTTGTCAGATATGAATTTATCAAAAGCCACTATGAAGTCTAGGTTGTTTTTGCGGTCTGGCATAAGGGCAAAGGATAAGCCTAAATTTAAAACTAAATGTTGATTTACAGTAAGGGGGGTGTTAGATAAGTTTAAAACTTTGTCTTGTTGCTCATGATTATTCCATGCGCTATTGTCTATTAGGTTATCTAACTTGCGTAAAAGTCTGTTGGAATGAGTCACGCTATTATAGGCAGCAATGTCGGAACAGAATGAAATCAGATACCTGTATATATGGTCCGTAGTGAGGAGGTATATGAATGAGAAAAGTTTACAGAAAAGGTGGTATTTATACCAAATCACTTCCCCAGAGATTAATACAACACAAACGGTCAGTTAGGTATGGACAACAGAACTCGGCTATTTTCAACCATATAAATGAACATAACCATAGAATAAACTGAATTTTGTCACGTGTAATTATTTTATAGCAGCAACTGCCGGTACAGAGTCAAATGATGGAATCGGCCTTAATAAAAGAGAAGCAGGTAATGAACATCTCAAAAGAAGCGTGGATTTCAGATATGATCGACGAGGTTTTCATCCAACCAACGCTTAAGAAGATTAAAGGAAGATTATTAGCGGGGGTGACCTAAATTGGCTTACTTGTTGACGGATCTCTTGGTATAAATACCACCTTTTCTGTAAACTTTTCTTATTCATATACCTGAAGAGAGAGGCAGCAGTCTCTGAAATATAGTACTTTTCTCTCTATATTTTGGTGATTTTATGGGCTCCTTTTATTAGCTGGAATTCAGTTGTTACAGAACATTTTTACCAGTCATTGTCAGCCCATTATGGAATTTAACCACCTTTCCATGATTCTTCACTCACTTCCAGAAGTCAAGCCAGTTTTCCGCAAGTTTGAGAAAGAACTGAACAAACTACACCGGCTGAAAAATCAAAAACACTTTTTAGAAGAATGCCTCAAAAAACAACTACTACCAAAAATGTACGGATTCGGGAGATGGACTCTGCAATCAAACCCCTTCCCTCTATCACACAAGATTTTCCTGGAAGAAAGAATAACCCACTACGAAAACGACATCTTCGTGCTACGCAGATGTATATGGAACTCAGTCTAATCTTCGCCTCCTCACTACGGACCACATATACAGGTATCTGATTTCATTCTGTTCCGACATTGCTGCCTATAATAGCGTGACTCATTCCAACAGACTTTTACGCAAGTTAAATAACTTAATAGACAATAGGGCATGGAATAATCTTGAGCAACAAGACAAAGTTTTAAACTTATCTAACACCCCCCTTACTGTAAATCAACATTTAGTTTTAAATTTAGGCTTATCCTTTGCCCTTATGCCGGACCGCAAAAACAACCTTGACTTCATAGTGGCTTTTGATAAATTCATATCTGACAAAAACTACAGCCGTGAAGAGATATGTTTAAAAGGAGTGTTACTAAATGCCTTAACTGACCTTCATAAGAAAAATCCTGTTCCCCGCAGATTCATGATAGCTATCCACTCGCTAAAAAAGTTAGATGTTATGATAAGTAGATCCGACAAAGACGACAAAATCGTAATAATGGACAAAGACTTCTACCTCAACAAAATCAATCAGCTCCTTAGCGACACAAACACTTACGAAAAACTGACGAAAAAATCCCCTCCAAAACGTTCCCACAGAATTTTTTCGGAAAGTAAGATTACTTGGCCAAGACAAAAAGAGTATTGAACTATTAGAGAAATTTAAAGTAATTAATCCTAAATTACCCTACTTTTATGGCCTTCCCAAAACTCACAAAGACAATCTTCCATTCAGACCCATCGTTTCATGCGCCGGAGCTTTCAATTACAAAATTTCTAAATGGTTAGCTGGCCTCCTTTCCCCTTTTTTAGGCACTTTTTCTCCCAGTCATATTAAACATTCGGAAGATTTTTGTCACAAATTCAGAGAAGCACATATACCACTTCACAACATAAAACTTTTAAGCCTTGACGTAGACTCCCTATTCACAAAAGTACCAGTATAGGACATTCTTCAGTTTTTAAGGGAAAAATTATCCCCCTATTCAGATCATTTCCCATTGGCGCTTGACAAAATAATAAAGTTAGTTGAATTATATGCATCTAATAACGTATTTTCATTCGGGGAATCATTCTACAAGCAAAAATTCGGGTGTAGTATGGGTATTGTCCTTTAAGTCCTGTTTTAGCCAATCTGTATATGGAATACTTTGAAACTACAGTATAAATGCAATAAAACCCAAAACATGCTGTGGATGAGATATGTGGATGATATCCTAACATTTAGGGATAATAGGTGGGGCAATTTTATGAATTCCTCTCAAAATTAAAACGCAATTAGTGCCCAGCATCAAATTTAAAGGTTGAATGGGAAACAGACAACAAATTCCTTTTCTTGATGTTTTAATAACCAGGACACGACAGAAATACAAATTTACCATATACAGAAAACCAACGTTTTCACTTTCATATTCACTACTTTAGCTATCACAACATTACTATCAAGATAGGTGTAGGCTAGAAACCTATTCTTAAAGAGCCTTACAAATTTGTTTCCCCAGAATTCCTGGAAAAAGAATTTGAACTATTCGCAAGCAACTTTCGTCTTTAAAGTATCCTGACCATTAATTATTGAGTAAAGCAATTCACAAAAAAAAAAGGGGGGGCAAACATAATTTTCTACCGACCCCCTAAAGACAAGACAGAGACACACCCAACAATAAGACGATTAAGAGAGTAACCCAAACCTTGGTAAATCTAACCCTTTTGCATTACCTACCCAAATACCTTAGCCAAATCCCTGATTAACGTCCAACAAAAGACATCTTCCAAGGACACTGGGGTCTATGAGATCCCATGCCAGGACTGTGACCAATCTTACATCGGATTTACAGGTAATCACTTCCCAGAGATTAATACAACACAAATGGTCAGTTTAAGTATGGACAACAGAACTCGGGCTATTTTTTCAAACCATATAATGAACATAACCATAGAATAAACTGTAATTTATAGCAGCAAACTGCCGTACAAGATCAAATGATGGAATCGGCCTGAAATAAATGAGAAGCAGGTAATGACATCTCAAAAGGAGCGTGGATTTCAGATATGATCGACGAGGTTTCATCCAACCAACGCTTAAGAAGATTAAAGGAAGATTATCAGCGGGGGTAACCTAAATTGGCTTACTTGTGGATGGATCTCTTGGTATAAATACCACCTTTTCTGTAAACTTTTCTCATTCATATACCTGAAGAGAGAGACAGCAGTCTCTGAAATATAGTACTTTTCTCTCTATATTTTGGTGTTTTTATGGCTCCTTTTATATATATATATATATATATATATATATATATATATATATATATATATATATATATATATATATATATATATATATATATATATATATATATAGTATATATATATATATCTATATATATATATATATATATATATATATATATATATATATATATATATATATATATATATATATATATATATATATATATGTATATATATATATATATATATATATATATATATATATATATATATATATATATATAATATATATATATATATAATATATTATATAGAAATATATATATATATATATATAGGATATATATGATATATATATATATATATATATAATATATATATATATATATATATATATATATATTATATACAATTATATTAAACAATGAATACAAAATTGGCTTGATACACACACACACACGCACACACACACACACGAACACACACACACACACGCACACATACACACACAAATATATATATATATATATATATATATATATATATATATATATATATATATATATATATATATATATATATATATATATATATATATATATATATATATATTATATATATATATATATATATGCTATATATATAATAATATATACATATATATATATATATATATATATATATATATATATATATATATATATAATATATATATATATATATATATATATATATATATATATATATATATATATATATATATATATATATATATATATATTTGTGTGTGTATGTGTGCGTGTGTGTGTGTGTGTTCGCGCGTGTGTGTATCAAGCCAATTTTGTATTTAATTGTTTTTCTTTTAACCTAGTGTCCAACGAGGATGCTGCAGCTAAACTTGAAGGCAATCCAGACGACACCAAAACATTTCTAACCTGGCATCAAAACCAATGCCACCACCATTGTACTTCGTGACACGAATAAAGAAATAGAAGAATGCGTTTTGGGAGTTGTTGCTCCTGATACAACAGAAGGAAAACCGATTCTAGCTTGTGAAAGCTCAGCTTGGAGACTTTTGGAACCGAACATTCTACAGGAAAGGCTTAGTCCTACAGGTCATGTGAAAGGGAATGTTATTGTTGATAGCCCTGCAGGTGCTTGGCGTATGCTGATTGCAGATAGCTGTCATTATAGCATATTAAGAAATCTATAATTCCAGATAGACTATAAGTCAAACTTGTACTATCAGTGATAAGTCTAACTTGTAGTATCAGTGATGAGGGGATAGAGGTTTTTACTGCTGTTATGTATGCACAAATGTAGTGGGAATGAAAGATAGGGACAGTCACATCATTTGAAATACTAACAAACAATGATAAAAAATAAATTCAGTGAAATTCTTCCATGTCTACCACAAACACATAATTTGGAATGCTAGCAAATAATGACAAAGAATAGTTTAAGTGAAATTCTTCCATGTCTGCCATCTGAGCAGAAATTTCACCTACTGTTTGCAGTCTGGAACTGATTTATAGATAAATATATTATATGCTACATACTTGGACATTTCATAACTATAGATGAGCAGCTGTTTCTCAGCCAAGCTTAGCGCCTTTATTTGAGATCTATAACATTATAACCTAACTGAGATAGATTCACATCAACCGTGCATGTGATGTCTAGACCTGTCGCTTACGACGCTCCTATTTGGCTATTGATAAGCCCAATCATAAGGCTGAAAACTCTCAGTCTCTCGAGAGAGTTCGCATAGGCAGGATGTATGTTCCAACTCTCCTGAGGGGTAGGTCTTTCACCAGTATCCCTCAGGAGAGGTGGACACATACATCCTGCCTATATGAACTTTCGAGAGAGACTGAGTTTCCAGCCTTGTGATTAGCTTATCAACAGCCAATCATGAACGTCGTAAGGGACTGGCCTAGACATCACATGCACGGTCGATGTGAATCTACTATAGTATAGCCAGAGGTACTATTTGGCTCTTGATAATGAGAGCAACTATTTGTTTGACTGACGGAATCTTATTTGAACTAAAGGTATTTGACAAAAGGTAACCAATTTCCCCCTATTAAAGCAGCTTTATATAAAAGATAAAAAAACTACGAAGGCTAGATAGTTGCAAATTGGTATTTTTGACGATTGGAGGGTGGATGATCAATGTACCAATTTTGCAGCACTCTAGCCTCAGTAATATTTTAGATCTGAGGGCGAACAGAAAAAGTGCTGATGGACGGACGGACAGATAAAGCCGGCACAATAGTTTTCTTTCACAAAAAACTAAAAGCTGACCGAACCAAACGTTGCCCAATCCCGTTGATCGAAGAGTAGTAAACTCTCATTTTCTACTGAAGACTAATTCAGTCGAGAAGATTCACTTGATTTGAGAGTTCGTCCAAATAACCTTTGCTTAATTCGCTTAATCACCTCCACCTCAAAAGAGCCTTTGGCATATCAAGCATTAAGAAATGAACTTCTGATCGAAAAACACTACTGAGGCTAGAGGGCTGCAAAATTGGTATGTTGATCACCCACCCCCTAACCGTCAAACATGCCAAATTCCAACCACCTAACCTTCGTAGTTTCTCTCTCTCTCTCTCTCTCTCTCTCTCTCTCTCTTGGAGTGCTACTAAAATTATGCCAAACTGTCAGGAAATACGGTGCTAATCCGAGGTGTTAGTACTAAGCAAAGCGGAAGCTCCTTGGGACGCCGTGTTTAGTACTAGCCGCTCTGGGGATCAAAGTAGTATATACACCCATTTCTATACCCTGTGGTCGGCAAATTATATTAATGAATGATATCTTCCTGCTGCCGTCTACTTTATATTTAGAACTAGCACCTGCCAGCAGGTGATGCGTAGATAACAAGTTAATATATCAACGGAAATTTTCTACTCCGAGATCGGGACATTGAACCTTTCAGAGAATGCAATGTTCATCTAGGCTGAAGATTGTAGTCTACTAACGCTCTTATCTGAATTAAATGCTCATAAAGGTAATTTAGTCTTGCAACATAGTGACATTAACATAATCCAATTTGGCTCGATATATTTATTTGGTTTCGTAACAAATTTCTAAGCCTACTGATTACTAAAACACCAGAGTTAAATCTCATCTTGGAACCCAGAATCTTGAAGCAGTGGCTAAAGGGTTAATGTGCATGATAATGAAACTTTCACGCTCGTTGGCTTCGGTTATATGATACATATAACCTCTACTCGTGGAAATTTGTGTTGAGCCGTCATACGAGGCAAATATTGTCCAGCAGTTTCAATTATTATTATTATTATTATTATTATTATTATTATTATTATTATTATTATTATTATTATTATTATTATTATTATTATTATTATTATTATTATTATTATTATTATTATTATTATTATTGTGGAGTAAAACCCACAATAATTATATAGTAAACAACGTCCGCACGTCATTGCCATAACCCATTATATAATAACGCTCACGGGCTGCAGTCTGATTACCAATTTCAGCTTCGAGTTTGAGCTTGTGGTAAACTTTCAGCGGTTTCAGCAATAAGTAAAGATCTGACGGTTTTGAAAAATAGAGAATTGATTTATTCAGACGGATACGTTCAAACTAAAGCTGAACCTTAGTCGGTTGAAAAGAACGTGAATAATCGGAGAACTGTCATCAGACTGAAATCTTGCATAAGTCTTCTGATCTCTACTTTATTCTGTGAAATTTTCTTTTCTATAATAATCCTCTCATGAAAAATAAAAAAGAAATCTCATCAGTCTAAAATCTTAGAAACGTCCTCTGAAAACTCCTTTATTCTGTGAAAAATTCATGATTGTAATAATGCTCTAATGAAAAATAAAAAGAACTCATCACTGTACTTTACTTGATTATCTGATAAATTCTTGATTATAATAATGCTCTAATGAAAAATAAAAAGAATTCTCATCAGTCTCAAATCTTAGATACCTTCTCTGATAACTCCTCTATTCTCTGAAAAATTCTTGATTATAATAATTCTCTAATGAAAAATACAAAGAAATGTCATCAGACTAAAATCTTAGATACGACCTTTGATAACTCTTTTATTCTCTGAAAATTTTTTGATTATAATAATCTTCTAATGAAGAATAAAAAGAACTGTCGTTATATCAAAATAGTAGATACGTCCCTCTGATAAATAATTGCAACCTTATCTAATGAAAATTGTTATTGTTGTTATTATAGTTATCGCTGAAAACATGCAAATCATTCATATGAAACAACCTAAGAGGCCTTTCCGTAGAAAAGCTCTGAAAGAAGTGAAAACATAGATAAAATAAGCCTAATGGCAACAAAGAGACTCTACCCAAAAGTGTTAGCAGGAAAAGAGACCAGGTGTGAGCCATCGTAGAAAGAATTAATTTTTATTACAACTAGTCGACTTTTAAGCAAGATAATCCAAAAAGCGGTTACTGACTGGCTAATGAGCTTGTATGTAGAGATTCTCTCTTCTCTCTCTCTCTTCTCTCTCCAAAGGTCCTCCTCCTCTCTCTCTCTCTCTCTCTCTCATCCTCTCTCTCGGGCGGACGGGTAGAAATACGAGAAGTTGGATTGATGGTCTTCAGTAACTAAGTGACCATTTTTCATTCCTCTGACATTTAGTTCATTCTTTGGTATCTATTAATTGATGCATTCGTTGCTCTCCGGTGATGTGTTGTAATCTATTATTCCTCTATTTTCGACCAAAGAACTACCTGTAATTTATGGCTTTTATGGAGAACAGAGTTTGCTGGAATTTTGAAATGTAAAACCAGGGTTCCAGTGGTTAGTAATATCAATGATATATAAGATTTTAATAGATTTATTATCTTTCAGTCGCTTCTTGTTGGACTGACTATTTTTTCCATTCATTAATTCTCAACGTTCATGTGACTCCTTTTCATTTTTCTTCAAAATTCCACACCCACCAACCTCCCCAAATAAAAAACGGAGGTCAGAAAGGATAAAATAAATAAATAAGTAAAATATTGATGAAGAAAACACCTTTGCTCTATAAGATCTAAATAAATTACAAACTTGACAGTTATACTTATCTTAGTTGAAGGATTACTGATTTATAACAATATTTTGTTATGTTTAAATTGTAAGTCTGCTGTGGTACCAAGGTTGAGAATCTATGCCTTGGAAAGAATTGGAGTTCTGAGACACCCTTGAAACCTCATTTTCCTTTTAGACGAATTCTAGAACATGAATAAACTTCGTTTTGTGGTTTTCCTCACATCGGGAATTTCTGTGGATTCCACAGAATTGTGGTTGTTTTCAAAAGGATGTTTATGTTTTCATCCTTGTTACTCCCTATCTCTCTTCTATGTAACACCCGATAATACTCAAGCGATCTCTTTTGTTGGAACCAAATACACATATCTTCAACTGGATTTTGATTTTGATGATACCTGAAAAAAGATTTTTTAGTTTAAGAGGATTTATTTAGTGAGATTTAACCTGTAACAGATATTCATATTACTACCAAATTCAGGTAAACCGATACCATCTACATGACCTCATCTCTTATTTTAACTGATGATAAGAACCTCGAACAAACAGTTGAATCTCGCTTGCGCTAGGCTCCTAATGCATTATTTTCGCCTACTCGGGAGTAAGCCCGCAAACTACTTTCTTGTTGTTGGGACGGTAGGAAAGGTCAATGGAAATACGTAAAAGTTCTGAAAAGGTGTTTCGCGTTAAGTTAAAGTTAAAGAAACAGGAATTTCGAGATAAAGCATTATTCATGATTTATTCATTAGAATGAAAATGTAATAAATATAGTATATATTTATTTAAATTTAAATTTTCACAAATTAAACAACGCTCAATTTGACTAAAGATTTTTGCACGCGCTGGAAGTTGGATCATGCCTTGATCAAGAGAGGATGGTAACCTCTTATTTTCAGACTTCTGCATCAATTTAACACAAGATTCACCACAATATCAGATCACTTTCCAGGAGCATGGTCCCACGTGCTACTTATACAAATTCGACGTATCTTTCGCAGAGAATAACATGATAAAAGCAAGGGTTGAAGAAATACCTATGCTTATTAAAAAATAATAATAATAATAATTATAATAATAATAATAATAATAATAATAATAATAATAATAATAATAATAATAATAATAATAATAATAATAATAATAATAATAATAATAAATGATAATAATATCTTTTTTCATTGCTACTCTGGCTCACACTACTGTTTTCCTCGGTGCTATTAATAGGGATTACAATTTATTATTATGAAAGCTTCGTTCTAATATATATATATATATATATATATATATATATATATATATATATATATATATATATATATATATATATATATATATATATATATATATATATATATATATATAAATATATATATATATATATATATATATATATATATTATATACTATATTTATATATATATATATATATATATATATATATATATATATCTATATAAATATATATATATATATATATATATATATATATATATATATCATATACATATACATATACATACATATATATATATATATATATATATATATATAGTATATATATATACATATATATATATATATATATATATATATATATATATATATATATATATATATATATATATATATATATATATATATATATATATATATATATATAAATCTATTGGCTGCTTCGTATCCCACCAAAAGGTATATATTACGATGGGGAGCAAAGCAATGCACAACAGCAGAAGCGGTGTGATGCAAATCACCTGACGGAGGGACGATTCGGTAAGAGGGATATTTCGAGGAAGATAACGGCGTTGCTTATAATGATGTTGATGGAGGATAAAGCTTGGGTAACCGACAGGTGTTCGTATCTAAGGGGGTTGGGTGCAGAGGAAGAATGAGGTTGATAAACGGCGGTGCGAAGGAAATGGGCGAATTGGTGGACGAAAATGATTTCGAGAGAGATTTTCCCCCCACGAGCAGAATTTGTTTTCATTTTACGCTCTTGATGGAGGTGAATATAACATGTATCCGTTATTACCACTTCATTCCTTCGTTAACTTACCCTCGTTTTAATTTCACTGATTTCTAGTTTGGATTTTATCCACCTTTCATTTCATTTTCATTCCTTTTTCTTTAATCTTCTATTTCAGAGGTATTTACCATTCATTTCATTCACATTTCACTGCGAGTCAATTTCACTATCATATTAACCATTCGTTTCATTTTCATTCAGTTTACATTGCCAATCAACTTCACCATCATTCATTCGATTTCCAATTAACATTTATCAGGCTTTCTCTTTTCAACTCCCTTTACTTTTCAGTTTTCTTTCGCCTATCTTTCATCGACTTACTTGCCAAATTCAAGTTTATCTTCTATGAAATTCCTAATCACTCGCAT
>NC_087219.1:9797164-9799664 GCF_015104395.2 Macrobrachium nipponense | reverse complement strand
TAAATAAGATTTCATAGGCAGCTGCGTGTGAAGAACTTAGTAAAAATGCAGAAAGCTAACGAGCGAAAACACGATACATTTTTGCCGATTATCAAATTAGTAACCAAACAGAACTCCTACAGAATAACACCTTCATCTTTAAACTGAAACATTTTGATTAATCTCATTACGAAAGAGGGGAAGAGTATATACTGGAATCGCATTGACAGTTTTAAGTGAGGTAACATAGAAAATGAGGGTTGGAAAAAAGAGAGAGAGAGAAAGTTTAACAAGATCAGATACTCAATAAAAATAACTCTAATTAATTGGGTACTATGTATCGAGCGAGAAACAGACAAAACAAATAGAAAGATTCTCATTAGAAGGAATTTTCCCAACATAAAAAAAGAGGAACAACGAAAACTCTGATCTTTCTATGCAGGACCAACAGCCAGGGCAAAGAGATGCCCTTCCGTATCTCAAGCTCAATGAAAAACAACATTGAGAGGGAAACGAAAGAATACTGAAGCCATATCACGAGGAAGACATCGAATTGCCTTTCGTAGGAAGAAAAATTTTATAGGTGGGTGAAGGATAACCTGGAATAAACTTCAGTGTTTGAATGGAGGAAAATTACTTTCAACGAAAAATACAAGGGCAACTGAATGGGAGAGGGAATTAAGACTTGAATCTCAGCAGAACGGCGTTCAAATAGTAACCTCTACTTTCTTGAGAGAGAGAGAGAGAGACATGGGGGGGGGGGGGGGGGGGGGGGGGGGGGGGTGGGGGGGGGGGGGGGGGGGGGGGGGGGGGGGGGGGGGGGGGGGGGGGGGGGGGGGGGGGGGACAGTGACCGATATTTAACCTACAGGAGAAAAGAGGGAATGATTGAAACAATGGAAGAGACAATTGAACGAGATATGGTATCTTGGTAAAGGTAGAGAGAATGCTGGTAATTTGAAATAAAATTAGGATATATAGAATATGAGGATCTTTTGAACGATGAACTTGCATAGAGCCGAATGAAAATAGTGTAGACAGTAGCAACAGTAATGTTACAGAAAAGATAAAGGGCTATTGGAAAGAAATGATGATCAAATAAGAAAAGTTTCGTGTAACCTCTACATTGCTATGTACGTATGTTTACGGAATAATAAAAATTTGCAAAAACCAATTTCCACACTGGGCCAATTATTAGTTTCGTTAGGTTACACATTTCTTACAGTTTTTTAATGTACCTTACAAATATTCTTTAACCAGATGGTTGGTACTGTAGGGTCCCACACAGATCCACAACTTCTCACCTGGCTGGCTAATCTCACAACAAGCGTCTCTGCACGCCAAACGCGCGGATAAGAGAAACATGACATACATCACGCATCTTTTGTATGTTTTTATTTATATTATTGTTATGTTATATTATTGTTATGTTATATGTATCACTATTACCATATCAATATTGCCATTTGTATCACGATGTAAGCATTTCAGCCATATGAACCATAACTTCAGCCGTGTCTTGTATAGCTATCGATTATACGTATCTCACAATTCGTCAACAAACATAAGTGATTGTGTTATGACCTCGTTTTGGTACGCCTCGTTTGTTCTGTCCATTACAAAGAATCCCTACCAATACTCTGGATCACCAGTGAAGATTTATCTCTAACTACCCTTCTCTTTCAGAAACCGGCTCCAGTTTCCCCTAAGTGATTTCCCCCCTTGAGCAGGTTTTATTCCATAACATAAAACCCTCCCCAAACCCGCCTCCCCCCCCCTGCACCCTACATTTTAAAACCCCCCCCCCCCCCCCCCCCCCCCCCCCCCCCCCCCCCCCCCCCCCCACTCCTTTTTTTTTTTTAACAAGCTATTCTTCCCCTTTTTTTCATTGGTCCCTTCTCCTCTGTGACAGTGTAAATGAAATTTGGTAAGCTACGTCTGTAGAGTTATCCACAAATTCCCCCCCCAACCCCCCCCTTGTTTTTTTTCTTACGGTAAATATTTCATTTTGCTTCACCGGCCACCTCTCAATTACTGACGAGGGCCTTAGGCTTAAAAAGGTTTGTTACTTCTCCTGTTAACCTATTCACCAATACTATTTTCACCTGCATATCCATAAAGCATTAATGAAGTAATCACGTCGTATCCTTAATTTCATTGCACATCTAAAAAATGACCTATGGTCTGCTCTATGAGCAACAACCAGTGCTGGCATAACGTCAGCTTAATCAAAAATAACAACAAAACATCTAAATAAATTAGTAGCTTTTTAGACGCTGCCTCTTTGCTACAGTACCATAAATAAAATTAATTAGTTATGAATTAACAGTGAATGTTGGCTTGAGAACAGACAGTTCGATATAATTAATTTTCTTTAAAGAACGCGCAATAATGTTCATTTTGAACATGCGTTAAAGAATATAAATTCGAATTCAACTGGAAATCTTATTATCTATACTTTGATATGGTAATGGGCAATCCTTTGTCTCCAATATTAAGAAATCTGTGCACGGAAATTTTCG
>NC_087219.1:9761867-9791867 GCF_015104395.2 Macrobrachium nipponense | reverse complement strand
GAGTTATGAGCTCCCAAAGATTTGGTATGTAAATTTTCGCTTTTTTCTTATAAAAGTCAAAACAACATTATTATAATTACTTTGTTTTTTTTTTGTAACTTTTATTGTTGATTTCTACATCAAGGATCTGGTCCTACCCCTAAAAGTGGGTGTTATTACCCTCAGCGTGACACCAGATAATGATTTTGACGGCAAGACAATGACAATGAGGGTAGCTGATAACAATGAATTTTCGTGTTTTTCTTTCAGCACACTCCTGGCCTTCGCTAATTTTGCTAGCTTAGTTGCTGAGTAGCCTTCTTGATCTTAGGTAACTTCGGCATTGCTATAACTTCACTAAGAAGTTATAAAAACAACGTAAATAGCTAGTAACCAAACGCAAGTGCCTACGCACATGTGCCTCCTCTGACGTCTGTGGCGTAACTGAGTCATTCTCTGAGTCTCGCCTATAAATAACCGCTCTGAAGCAGCTCCCTTCTCGCCCAGTGTCACACTACCATTCATTGCTGCCAGATGTATGAGAATTTCAAAAAAAATCTTTAAAAATCGCTGTATATATGCAAAAAATAAACACGCAAAAACAATTCTGTCAAACTCAAGTCATAAAGACGACGCAGTTACGATGACGTCATCATTTAAAAAACCGCTATATCTTCATTATTTATAAAAATAATTGGTTGGCTGAAACTTCTGGAAAGCATGCACGGCATGTTTTCTGCATAGATACAAGTAATAACTCGATTTTTAATTTTTTGCAAGTTGACATGTCATCCGCCATAGGGACAACTTAGTTTTTTTATGGAATTACATTCAATATAAATGGAGGTTTTTAAAAGGTGTAGTTCAATTTTCCAAAAAATGAGTAATGTAACGAAAGAACAGGGCCCAGGGGTCCATTTGATTAGTAATGGTGACGATTACATCTTTTAATTTGATAAAGGACATTTCTCAGGTCTGTGTATCTCATGCTTGAGTCAATATACAAGGTCACACAAAGTTATGCGCATATTCCTGTTGTAAAATTTTCAAGAAGTTTGGTAGCTCTGAACTTTTCTTAATCAGAGGAAGCTTTGACACCTTTACAATGTTAAAGGTAAATACGATTTTTTTGATGACTTTTGCTTTAATTAGAACAAGCTGACTAATTTAATACACACCTTATACTTGGATAAAAAAAAAAAAAACCTTAAAAAAAAACCTTAGTTTATTATTATTATTATTATTATTATTACTTATTATTATTATTATTATTATTATTATTATTTTCTTTTATTATTATTATTATTATTATTACCTTTTATCGATTAGTATTATGATGCAATTTGTACTACATTTTATATATATTCAATTTTACAAATACCATGTTTTTTTTATATAAATCCCCCATTTGGAATATTAATAGCCAATTTGAGTACAGAAGAAAGTCAGTAATAAGAAGACATAACAAATGGTACTAATACTGCATATTATTATTTTATTTCATCTCATATGTATGTATCAAACAAATGGAGAGAAATATCTCATTAACGAATACCATGTCGTATAGTAGCAAAGCAGCCTTTCGTTTTCAGTGAATACTCAATTCGCTTAACCTATATCGATTACATTTTGCAGTAATTCGAATTTACTGAATTGTAGATTACGTTTGATTTTCTCAATCCACAAAAATGCACAATTCGAAAGTTTTATTAATTATAATTGTCATAGAACAACGTTAGGTATACTATGTTACTGACTGTGGCCAACAGCTTTACGCCTGGTGTGGTTAAATCGCGAAATAGTTTGGAAGTATCTTGGAATGGGGTTTCAAGCGCACACCTTTCTATATTGATTTCTATCATACAAAATGGACTGACCACTACAGACATAAACCAACTGTTAAAAGTCAAATGAGGCCAGATGGGCTTTTTAAAAACGGGGAGACTTCCAGGATCAAACTAGAAACTTTTGCTGATGATGCGGTGCTGGAAAGCAGTACACCACCTGCAATAAATACGATTTCATAGGCAGCTGACGTGTGAAGAACTTAGTAAAAATGCAGAAAGCTAACGAGCGAAAACACGATACATTTTTGCCGATTATCAAATTAGTAACCAAACAGAACTCCTACAGAATAACACCTTCATCTTTAAACTGATACATTTTGATTAATCTTATTACGAAAGAGGGGAGTAATATATACTGGAATCGCATTGACAGTTTTAAGTGAGATAACATAGAAAATGAGGAAGTGCTCGAGGGTTGGAAAAGAGAGAGAGAGAGTTTAACAAGATCAGATACTCAATAAAAAAAAACTCTAATTAATTGGGTACTAATTATCGAGCGAGAAACAGACAAAAGAGAAAGATCTCATTAGTAGGAATTTTCCCAACATAAAAAAAGAGGAACAACGAAAACTCTGATCTTTCTATGCAGGGACCAACAGCCAGGGCAAAGAGATGCCCTTCCGTATCTCAAGCTCAATGAAAACAACATTGAGAGGGAAACGAAAGAATACTGAAGCCAGATCACGAAGGAAGACATCGAATTGTATTTTGAAGAGATATTTTTTTTACAGGGGTCAGGATAACCTGGAATAAGTTTAGTGTTTAAATGGAGGAAAATTACTTTCACGAAAAATACAAGGGCAACTGAATTGGAGAGGGAATTAAGACTTGAATCTCATCAGAACGGCGTTCAAAATAGTACTTCTACTTTCTTCAGAGAGAGAGAGAGAGAGAGAGAGAGAGAGAGAGAGAGAGAGAGAGAGATAGAGAGAGAGAGAGGTGGGGGGGACAGTGACTGATGTTTAACCTACAGAAGAAAAGAGGGAACGAGTGAAATAATGGAAGAGAAAATTTACTGATATGGTACCTTGGTAAAGGTAGAGAGAGTGCTGGTAATTTGAAATGAAATTATTATATAGAAAATATGAAGGATCTTTTGAACGAGGAACGTGCATAGAGCTGGATGAAAATAGTATAGACAGTAACAACAGTAATGATATCAGAAAAGCTAAAGGGCTATTGGAAAGAAATGAAGATGAAATAAGAAAAGTTTCGTGTAACCTCTACATCGCTATGTATGTTTACGGAATAATAAAAATTTGCAAAACCAATTTCCCCACTGGGCCAATTATTAGTTCGTTAGGTTACACATCTTACAGTTTAGGAATGTACCTAACAAATATTCTTAACCAGATGGTTGGTACTGTAGGGTCCCACTCAGATCCACAACTTCTTCTCACCTGGCTGGCTAATCTCACAACAAGCGTCTCTGCACGCCAAACGCGCTTATACGAGAAACACGACATACCTCACGCAACTTGTGTATGCATGTTTTTATTTATATTATTGTTGTTATATTATTGTTATTTTATATGTATTACTATTACCATATTACTATTTTCATTTGTATCACGATGTAAGCATTTCAGCCATAAGAACCATAACTTCAGTTGTGTCTTGTATAGCTATCGATTTATACGTATCTGTCAATCCATCAGGAAACATAAGTGATTGTGTTGTGACCTCATTTTAGTACGCCTCGTTTATTGTCTGTCCACTACAAAGAATCGCTACCAATACTCTGGATCACCAGTGAAGATTTATCTCTAACTACCCTTCTCTTTCAGAAACCGGCTCCCAGTTTCCCCTAAGTGATTTCCCCTGAGCAGGTTTTATTCCATAACTCTCAACTCTCAAACCCTCTCCACCCCCCTCACGACATTCTAATCACCCCCCCCCCCCTCCTTTTTTTTTTTTTTTGAACAAGCTATTCTTCCCCTTCCTTCATTGGTCCCTTCTCCTCTGTGACAGAGTAAATGGAACTTGGTAAGCTACGTCTGTAGAGTTATCCACAAATTACCCCCCCACCCCTTTTTTTTTTTTTTCTTACAGTAAACATTTCATTTTTGCTTCACCGGCCACCTCTCAATTACTGACGAGTGCCTTAGGGCTTCAAAAGGTTTGTAACTTCTCCTGTTAACCTATTCACCAATACTATTTTCACCTGCATGTCCATAAAGCATTAATGAAGTAATCACGTCCATATCCTTAATCTCATTGCATATCTAAAAACGACCTACGGTCTGCTCTATGAGCAACAACCAGTGCTGGCATAACGTCAGCTTAATCAAAAATAACAACAACATCTAAATAAATTAGTAGCTTTTTAGACTCTGCCTCTTTGCTACAGTACCATAAATAAAATTAATAAGTTATGGATTAACAGTGAATGCTGGCTTGAAAACAGACAGTTCGATATACTTACTTTCCTTTAAAGAACGCGCAATAATATTTATTTTTAACATGCGTTAAAGAATATAAATTCGAATTCAACTGGAAATCTTATTATCTAAACTTTGATATGGTAATGGGCAATCCTTTGTCTCCAATATTAAGAAATCTGTGCATGGAAATGTTCGCATAACGAAAGACTTTTTTGTAGATGAATCAAGACGAAAATTTCGCTTTGCTTATAAAATAGATTATATAAAAACAAACTGATTCGCCTACAACTGATAAGAGCTCAAATATCTCCTTTATAAAACCTTAATTATGGAGGATTAATGGAACAGTACCAGAAACTACATCTGCAGAAGATATGGAAAATGCCACAATTAACTGCAAACAGTCTTCGCTTTCCTATTAATTTGTGAGCGAGAAAACAAGTCAATACTCCTGCTGATTCATCACAAACATTCCACCCCTCTTACGTAAACAAAATGTGGAGTTGAACACAATAACCTGTCCTCATTGGGAGCGGACGACCTCCTCTCAATTTGTTTTGAGCAAAACACTTCTCCTATCCTCCTCTTCTTTCGCCCACCAGTAAATTCCGGTCCATTATTGAAGTAATGGAATGGGTAAGATGGGAAGGGACCCGAAAGGAACTTTACAGCGAAGTTAATGGATTGGGATAAAGAGTTCTCCTTCCGTATCACTTGACGCAGGAAATTGGACCAGCGGCTCTTCCAGAGTTCAATGGGAAACAAAGACAGATGGGTGAATTAATGTCCATTTACGAAGAAAGGTGGAGAAATATATATATATATATATATATATATATATATATATATATATATAATATAATAATATATATATATATATATATATATATATATATATATATATATATATATATATATATATATAGTATATATATATATATATATATATATATATATTTATATATTAAGCCACAAATGTCGTTTTAATATCGAATACGTGCTACTTCGGGAATATTCCTGAGAGGGATTTCTCGCCTTATTACAGTGATAAATAGAATGATACTAGGGTGTCTCGATCTCAAGAAAAGGTACCTCTCCAACGACCCTCTATCAAGAAAGATATAAGTTAATGGCTTATATGCCTGGCTTGTTTACCAAAAGAAGAAGCAAAGAAACTTTGAGCAGATTTTATGTGATTCACCCACTGCTCCGAAGTAACTCATTCAAGAGACTGTGAAATTGAGATAAATATTCAATAGTATTCAGAGAGCCATTATTATTATTATTATTATTATTATCATTATTATTATTATTTTTATTATTATTATTATTATTATTATTATTGAATACAATAGCTGTTTCAACGGCATTTAATTTATATAGAATCTTCTCAATTCTTCTGTTATTATCTTTTCTCGTCAGCATGTAGCTGGTGTATTAAGTTCCTAAGGACATGTAAAGATTTTCATTTTGTCTTAGGTTTATTCCTCTAACGTGTCGACAGCGCACAGGCAGTCATCTATGAGAGTTTACAGTACAGTGAATTAAGATACAGTTTACAAGTATTTATAGCATGCAAGGTCGTGTACAATCGGTTGGGTCGGGTCGGTGGGAACGGATTTTAATTGGTCGTTGGATGGAAACGAAATCTCCCCCTGAGGCGTTCTGACCTGCGTAGACGGCGGGGTTATTAGCGTCGTTTTGGGTGTTGTTTGGGGTACCCACCTCTTTGTGCTCAGCTCGTACAATTGTATATCTCCGCTCGTCTCTCCCAGCTTTCTCTCTCTACTCTTCGCTTAACGCTCTCTCTCTGCTCTCTCTCTCTCTCCGCTTTTCTGCAAGTTCCTCTCTCTCTCTCTCTCTCTCTTTCTCTCTCTACGCTCTCCTCTCTCTCTGCTCTCTCTCTCTCTCTCTCTCTCTCTCTGTCTCTCTCTCTCTCTCCTCTCTCTCTCTCTCTCTCTCTCTGCTCTCCCCCCTCGATCTCTCTCTCTCTCTCGCTCTCTCACCCTCTCTTCTCGTGGATGTATACGTAGTCCGGTTGGTTTCTTGCGCCATTTCTTCTTATGATGGTGGGGAGAAACTCTGTTTCTTTTACCGTGTTGATAGTCGGTTTTTGTCTAACTATATGTAAAGCTTCAAGATAACGTAGGCGTTTTCGGTCCGGTGCATGTCAATAATTTCTATGTTCTTTATAAGCTCAGCTCTTTCTGGTCTCCTGTGTGTTTTTCCCTATAGTGAATGAAAATGGCCCCTTCTTGAAGATGACACGAGAGACGCTTGGAGAGTCTGGTAGTGGTCATCCCGATATAAGAATGGTGGCATCCATCCACCGAGCATGTGAATTCGTAGATGACACTCCTTCTCTTCAAAGACGTTTCTGGGGGCGCCGGGTTGTTTCTAAGAAGCAGCTGGCTGGTTTTCATGCTTTTGTAATAAATTATGAGGCTAATTTTATCCACTTTCTGTAGTGGGGGAGACATTTTCACTGATTATTTTCCTTATAGCCTTTCATCTTCCAAGTATTTGTGGTGCATATGATTTTATAAAATATTTTTATAGCTCCACTTTGGTCGTTAGTTACGGTCGTTCTTTCTTGGGTGCCATTTATTTATGGAGTCCCTCGTTTGGCGTTCGACCATACGGTTTGAAAAGTTATTATTAATGAGAACTGTGTAGACCTTTCGATTTCCCTGGTGGTTTCTCTCCATGTGGAACAGTGTGTAAGGGCGCGGCGGACGAAGGCCTCTTACCACCGATCTTTTATACCTGTCTGGGCACTCGCTGGACCCATTAAGGCATAGACCCGGGTTTGTGGGTTTTCTTGTAAACCGTGGGTGGTGATCCCGTAGGGGTCTGCTGTACCGAAACGTCCAGAAGGGTAGGGCACCGTCAACGCTGCGTTCACACGTGAAGTGGAGGACGGAGCATTCTTCGAAGGTGTTTCTAAAGTTTCAAGGTCCTCTTCTCTGTCAACTTTTATGAAGGTGTCGTCTATGTAGCGGTAGTATTGGGGAGGACAGGGGATCTTATTGAAAACTCTTTCTTCGACGACACTCATGTAGAAGTTGGCAAATAGAACCCCTAATGGGATCCCATTGCCACGCCGTCAATCTGGCAATAAAGATTGACCGGCCGTGGCAATGGGATCCCCATTAGGGGTTCTATTTGCCAACTTCTACATGAGTGTCGTCGAAGAAAGAGTTTTCAATAAGATCCCCTGTCCTCCCAATACTACCGCTACATAGACGACACCTTCATAAAAGTTGACAGAGAAGAGGACCTTGAACTTTAAGAAACACCTTCGAAGAATGCTCCGTCCTCCCCCACTTCACGTGTGAACGCAGCGTTGACGGTGCCCTACCCTTCCTGGACGTTCGGGTACAGCAGACCCCTACGGGATACACCACCACGGTTTACAAGAAAAAACCACAAAACCCGGGTCTATGCCTTAATGGGTCCAGCGAGTGCCCAGACAGGTATAAAAGATCGGTGGTAGAGGCCTTCGTCCGCCGCGCCCTTACACACTGTTCCACATGGAGAGAAACCAAACCACCAGGGAAATCGAAAGGTCTACACAAGTTCTCATTAATAATAACTTTTCACAAACCGTATGGTCGAACGCCAAACGAGGGACTCCATAAATAAATGGCACCAAGAAGAACGACCGTAACTAACGACCAAAGTGGAGCTATAAAAATATTTTATAAAAAAATCATATGCACCACAAATACTTGGAAGATGAAAAGGCTATAAGGAAAATAATCAGTGAAAATGTCTCCCCCACTACAGAAAGTGATAAAAATTAGCCTCATAATTTAATTACAAAAGCATGAAAACCAGCCAGCTGCTTCTTAGAACAACCCGGCGCCCCCAGAAACGTCTTTGAAGAGAAGGAGTGTCATCTACGAATTCACATGCTCGGTGGATGGATGCCACCATTCTTATATCGGGATGACCACTACCAGACTCTCCAAGCGTCTCTCGTGTCATCTTCAAGAAGGGGCCATTTTCATTCACTATAGGGAAAACACAACAGGAGACCAGAAAGAGCTGAGCTTATAAAGAACATAGAAATTATTGACCATGCACCGGACCGAAAACGCCTACGTTATCTTGAAGCTTTACATATATTAGAGAAAAAACCGACTATCAACACGGTAAAAGAACAGAGTTTCTCCCCACCATCATAAGAAGGAAATGGCGCAAGAAACCAACCGACTACGTATACATCCACGACGAGAGAGAGGAGAGATCGAGGGGGGAGAGAGCAGAGAGAGAGAGAGAGAGAGAGTAGAGAGAGAGAGATCGAGGGGGGGAGAGACAGAGAGAGAGAGAGAGAGAGAGAGAGAGAGAGAGAGAGAGAGAGGAGACGAAACAGAGAGAGTAGAGAGAGAGAGAGAGAGAGACAAAGAGAGAGAGAGAGATAGAGCGTGAGAGCAGAGAGAGAACGAAGCGAGAGAGAGAGAGAGAGAGAGGAACTTGCAGAAAGAGAAAGAGAGAGAGCAAGAGAGAGAGAAAGAGCGGAAAGAAGTAGAGAGAGAGAAAGGCGGAGAGAACGAGCGGAAGATATATCATTGTACAGCCTGCCGCCCAAGAGTGGGTACCCCAAACAACACCCAACCGACGCTAATAACCCCGTCCAAACTACGCAGGTCAGAACGCCTCAGGGGAGATTTCGTTTCCATCCAACGACCAATTAAAATCCGTTCCCACCGACCCGCCCACGATTGTACACGACCTTGCATGCTATAAATACTTGTAAACTGTATCTTAATTCACTGTACTGTAAACTCTCATAGATGACTGCCTGTGCGCTGTCGACACGTTAGAGGAATAAACCTAAGACAATGAAAATCTTTACATGTCCTTAGGAAACTTAATACACCAGCTAACATGCTGACGAGAAAAAGATAATAAGAAGAATTGAGAAGATTCTATATAAATTAAATGCCGTTGAAACGCTATTGTATTCAATGCTACTGCCCTCAGAGAAGGCCTCCTTCCTTATTATTATTATTATTATTATTATTATTATTATTATTATTATTATTATTATTATTATTATTATTATTATTATTATTATTATTATTATTATATTATTATTATTATCATTATTATTATTATTATTATTATTATTATTATTATTATTATTATTATTATTATTCAAAATAAACAATAAAGTTTTACTTACTTCAGCAAAAACCCGGCAAAGTGTATTATACCAAGCCAAATTGTAATAAAAAAGTTATTCCCACAGTATAAATAAAAAGAAAGTGAACGCGTAAGTGAACGGTAAGTTATGAAAATTAAGGACAAAACGGCCTAACTGACGAAGACTACGGTTTTCAAAAAGCAACAGGTTGCCCAAAGCCTTGGATAAAAAGACGCGAAACTTTTATACCCGTCAAAGGGTCAACCCTGAAAAATTCTGACCTATGGAATCTCTTACCTCGACTCGAATCACAGGACAGATTCCACAACTGCAGTCATTGAGAGTTGCACTAATTGCTTGTTACAGTGAGATATAAAAAAACAGGTTGTTGTGAGGCATTTCATTGCAGTCTGTCTTTCTTTTCATGAAAGCAGGGACTGAGTATTCGAAAAAGTTTTCAGCGATGGAGGTCTCTATCAATACCCACCAAAAAGCTCATTCTCTTGAGCCTGGTATTAGGATGGGTAGGGATATATGTGAAGGTGGGTGAATGGGAAGATAAGTGGAGGGGAGGTGAGGTTGCCTGAACGATCCCAGTCACCCAGCGAAAGTGTTACAAAGTTTCAAATTCATCAATGTACAGTTCGCCTGCTCTCGAAACGCTACGGTAGCACAGAGAGGGTCACTCGTGGAAACATTGATTTTCCAAGCTTTGTCGGCGATTGTGATAAAAACCAGGAAGACCAAGCGATTCGAGAAGGAGAAGCAATGACCTATACAGTTTCTTGTTATAAATAAATCACGTGGGAAAAAAAAAAAAATTTTTATTTTTTTTATATATATATATATATCTATATATATATATATATATTATATATATATATATATATTATTAGTATATATATCTATAAATTATGATTATCTACTATATATATATTAATATAATAAATATATATATAATATATATATATATATATATATCTATATATATAGATATGATATATGGTATATATCTATATAGGATATATATATATATATATATATATATATATATATATATATATCTATATATATAATATATATCTATCATATATATAAATAAATATAATATATAATTATATAGATGGATTACTAATCCTATATCCGATATATATATAATATATAGATATATATATATATATATATATCATACTATATATATATATAATCATCCATATCTATATATAGATATCTTTATCTATATATATATATATATCTATATATATATATATATATATATATATATTTATATTTACTATATATATATAATAAAATACTATATATCTCTTATATATATATATATATATCTATATATATCTATATATACATATATATATATATATTATACATATATATATATAATATATATATATATCTATATCTATATGTATACTAAGATATATATATACCTATACTATATCTATATATATATATATATCATATATATCTCTATATATATCTATATCTATATATCTAATATATATATCTCTGATATATATATATCTATATTATAATTTCTATATAATATATATATATATATATATATATCTATATATATATACGCTATATATATGTAGATATACAGATATATATCTATATCTATACTATGGACTATATGTATATATATCTATCTATATATATTCTATATATATCTCTATATCATACATATACAGATATATATATCTATATATTATATCTATATATATATATATATATATCGACTATATAATTATATAAATATATCTATATATCCGATATATATATATTATATCTATTAATATATATATATCTTAGTATATTATATATAATATATATATCTTGCTAGCTCATAGATATATATATATATCCTATATATATATATATATATATATATATATCTCTATATATAGTATATACTCTATATATATTTTCTATAATATCTATATATATATATATATATTATATATATATATATATAAATATATATATACAGTTATCTATATATATATAGATATATAAATATATATATATACTATATGATATATTATATATCTATATATAGATATATATATATATATATATATATCTATATATATAATCATATATATATCTATATATATATTCTATATATAAGATCTATATATATATATATATATGATATATATATATATATATAGATATATATATATATATATATATATATATATATCTAATAAAAGGAGCCATACAAACACCAAATTAGAGAAAAAGTACTATATTTCAGAGACTGCTGTCTCCCTCTTCAGTAGATGAATGACGAAAAGTTCACAGAAAAAGGTGGTATTTATAAAGAGGGTCCATCCACAAACAAGCCATTTTAGTCACCCCCGCTGATAATCTTCCTCTAATCTTCTTAAGGGTTGGTTGAATGAAGACGTTGTCGATCGTGTCCGAAATCCATCCTCCTTTTGAGATGTTCATTACCTGCCTCTCTTTTATAGGTTCCGATTCCATCATTTGACTCTTGTACCGGCAGTTGCTGCTATAAAATTACACGTGACAAATTCCAGTTTATTCTATGGTTATGTTCATTTATATGGTTGAAGATAGCGAGTTTCTGTTTGTCCATACCTAACTGACCGTTTGTGTTGTATTAATCTCTGGGAAGGGATTTTACCTGTAAATCCGATGTAATATTGGTCACAGTCCTGGCATGGGATTTCGTATACCCCGAGTCCTTTGGAGATGTCTTTGTTGTTACGTTAATCAGGATTTGGCTAGGTGTTTTTGGGTAAGTAAAATACAAAAGGGTTCGATTTTCCGAGGGGGTTGGTTATTCTCTTAATCGTGTCCAGGTGGGGAAAAAAAAAAAAATTAATTATTTTATTGTTGGTTGTCTCTGGTCTTGTCTTTAGGGGGTCGGTAGAAATTACGTTACTTTTGTGATTGCTTTTCTCATTATATGGTCAGGATATTTTTAAGACGAAAGTTGCTTGCGAATTAGTTCAAATTAAATTCTTTTTCCAGGAATTTCTGGGGAACAAATTCGTAAGGCTCTTAGACAAGTTACTAGCTACACCTATTTTGATAGAAATGTCATGATAGCTAAAGTAGTGAATGTATGAAGTGAGAACGGGGTTGGTTTTTCTGTATATGGTAAATTTGTATTCTGTCGTATCTCTGATTATTAAAACATCAAGAAAAGGAATTTTGTTGTCTGTTTCCCATTCAACTTTAAATTTGATGCTGGGCACTATGTGTTATTTCGAGAGGATTCATTGAATTGCCCCCACCCCCCTATTATCCAAATGTTAGGATATCATCCACGTCTCATCCACAGCATGTTTTTGGTTTTATTGCATTTATTACTGTAGTTTCAAAGTATTCCTGTACAGATTGGCTAAAACCAGACGACTTAAAGGACTACCCATACTACACCCGAATTTTTGCTTGTAGAATGATTCCCGATGAAAATACGTTATTAGATGCACTAATTCAACTAGCTTTATTAGTTTGTCAAGCGCCATGGAAATGATCTGAATAGGGGGAATAATTTTACCCTTAAAAATTGAAGAACGTCCTGTACTGGTACTTTAGTGAACAAGGAATCTACATCAAGGCTTAAAGTTTTTATGTTGTGAAGTGGAATATTGTGCTTCTCTGAATTTGTGACAAAAACCTTCCGAAAGGTGTTTAATGTGACTGGGAGAAAAAGTGCCTAAAACAAAAAGGGGAAAGGAGCCAGCTAACCATTTAGAATTTTTGTAATTGAAAGCACCGGCACGAAACGATGTCTGAATGGAAGATTGTCTTTGTGATTTTGGTAGGCCATAAAAATAGGGTAATTTAGGATTATTAACTTTAATTTCTCTAATAGTTTCAATACTCTTTTTGTCTTTGCCAATTAATCTACTTTCCGAAAAAATTCTGAGAGGAGCAGCAATCTCTGAAAATAGTACTTTTTTCTCTATTTTGGGTGTTTTATGGGCTCCTTTTATTAATGGAACTCTGTTGTTACAGAACTTTTTACCAGGCATATATATATATATATATATATATATATATATATATATATATATATATATATATATTATAATATCTATATATAATATATCATCTATATCATATATAGTCTATATATATATATATATATATATATATATATATATATATATATTTATATCTATATACATAGATATATATATATATATATATATATATATATATATATATATACTATTATATATATATATAGATCTAAATATTATATATATATATATATATATCTATATCTGATATATCGATATAGATATATCTATATATACTATAATATATATCATATATATATATATATATATATATATCTCATATATATCATATATATATATCTATATATATAATATATATATAAATAATATATATATCTTATATCTATATCTATATATATATATATAGTAGCTATACTGTATATATATATATATATATTATATATATATATATATATATCTATATATATCTTTATCTAGATCTATATATACTATATATATATATAAGCTATTTATTTTATGTATAATATATATATATATATATATATATTTATCTATATATCTACTACTATATATATATATATATATATATATATATGTATATACTATATATATCTATATAGATATATATATATATATATAATATATATATATATAAATATCATATATATATAATATATATATATATAAAATGAAACAGCGGGCAGACGCTACACATTCCAACGGGGTTTCAGCAAGACAACAGCTTCATGATTAGTTTATTAGAGACTTTCGTGCCCCAAACATTGGCACATCATACAGTCTGGATAACATTTATTCTTTTTTAAAAACAGTAAATAAAGTAAAAGAAACATCCAAAATATGAATTATTAAAGAAGTTTATAAGTATTAAAGACTACCTATCAGTTCAGAGAACAAGAGCAGAATGACTAGAAACGTGAGGACCGACCAACTACCTTCAGGCCAAACGAAAGGGGAGTGGCAGAAACGTAATTGGTTTAAATTAGGCGATAGTGTTAATGTAAGTGACTCAGTGTTTTGTTAGAAAGGATCTTGTTGTTTGTTAGGTAAGGATAGAAAAATGTGTTTTTTTCCATAGGAATCTTGCAGTGGATTGAGGGCATGTGTTTCGAATACTCAGAGTTCGGATTCGTATCCTGGATCCCGTCCTATAGCTGAGTCCCATGTGACTATAATAACGGACTTGCATAAAAGGTACATAGAGCTTCTCTCTCTCTCTCTCTCTCTCTCTCTCTCTCTCTCTCTCGGCGGACGGGTAGGGATACGAGAAGTTGATTGATGGTCTTCAGTAATAAGTGTCCATTTTTCATTCCGTCTTACATTTAGTTCATTCTTTGGTATCTATTAATTGATGCATTCGTTGCTCTCCGGTGATGTGTTGTATCTATTATTCCTCTATTTTCGACCAAAGAACCTACCTGTAATTTTATGGCTTTTATGGAGAACAGAGTTTGCTGAATTTTGAAATGTAAAACCAGGTTCCAGTGGTTAGTAATATCAATGATATTTAAGATTTTAATAGATTTAATTATTTTTCAGTCGCTCCTTGTTGGACTGACTATTTTTCCATTCATTAATTCTCAACGTTCATGTGACTCCTTTTCATCTTTCTTCAAAATTCCACACCCACCAACCTCCCCCAAATAAAAAAAAAACGGGGTCAGAAAAGGATAAAATAAATAAATAAAGTAAATTTGATTATGAAGAGAACGAAAACCTTTGCTCTATAAGAAGTCTAAATAAATTTACAACTTGACAGTTATATTTATCTTAAGTGAAGGATTACTGATTATAACAATATTTTGTTATGTTTAAATTGTAAGTCTGCTGTGGTACTAAGGTTGAGAATCTATGCCTTGGAAAGAATTGGAGTTCTGAGACACCCTTGAAACTCATTTTCCTTTTAGACGACTCCTAAAACATGAATAAACTTCGTTTTGTGGTTTTCCTCACATCGGGAATTTCTGTGGATTGTTTTCAAAAGGAAGTTTATGTTTTTCAATCTGTGTTACTCCCTATCTCTCTTCTATGTAACACCCGATAATACTCAAGCGATCTCTTTTGTTGGAACCAAATACACCTATCTTCAATTGGATTTTGTTTTGTTGATGTATATATTGTTTATATATGATTGATATATATATATATATATATATATATATATATATATATATATATATATATATATATATATATATATATATATATTATATATATATATTTCTACGTTTTATTGAACGCCTAGCCTTCCCAGCAGTTTTTTATTAATTGTAGTTATAAAAGAAGCAGCCATGCCTTCTCCTAAAGCAACTGATGTTGGGAGAGAGCATGTCGTAGGAAGGCTAGGGAGGAATTTCCGGTCTGACGGAAGCTTATGGGAAGATAGGCAAGTCACAAGAGTAGCTAGGCCTCGAGATGGATTTTAGGGACTTCTACAATAAGACCTATTTTCCTTCCCAATTTGCTGGTTGTTGTGTACGCTTTCAGGCAGTGCCCGAGGTGGTATATGGAAGCCCTGTGATTCCAAGAGAACCAGTATCTCTCTCAGTCGACTGCAGTTCGTGACCTCGGATGGATGTCCAGCCAGCCAGCCTCCCACACTTGCAGCCTCCCACACTTAAGCCTAACGGCGTACTGGTGCGCCAAGAGGCCCAATCTGAGCCGCTACCATTAACGTAAACATCGTCTACCACGAGCGCGTTATCATTTTCATAAAATGTATTCCAAAGCAATTCTTTCATTAAACATTAACGTAAGTAGATCATTTAACGCAAGTTGCGACATATTAAACTAACATTATTAGTTCAATTAAATACAAGGGAGTTGGTCATATTTCATTTTTCACCCTCTCAGAGAGAGAGAGAGAGAGAGAGAGAGAGAGAGAGAGAGAGAGAGAGAGAGAGAGAGAACCCATTATTCACGAAGCCAAGAGTACTACGCCCATTACTTATAGCATGCAGAACTAACATTATTTTAGTCTCTTGTGTCTTTCATTTACACTGAGCGTGATACGTACGCGCCTGTGTCCATTGCAGTTTGCAAGCATTTATTTATTTCATTTATCGAGTACTTCAGCAAAGGACTGAGCATTTTCAGATTACCATTACCTGCCGTTGCCCGAGTGGTCTTTTCTAATTTTTTCACAAAAGACTTGCGTATACCGCAAGCACAATTCGCAGTGTGCAACCGCAACCTTCATTACTTCCAGACAAGGAAGCCTACCAGTCTAGGACTGGCCACCACCAGTGCACGTCAGGTCTTACCATTTTACAGTGCCACTAATTCTTGACACTGTCCATCGACTGGCTGCTGAAGTACTCCCACCTTTTACTTTCTCCTCCATCCCCACACACTCTGCCCCGAACTGAGTACCATTTCACTTCAGTATATTTAAGCATACTGCATGTAGTGTCGTCCGACGGGACACACCAGCACGCTACCAGTGCCCAAGGAACGCCTCCACAAGTGTCATTGCACCTGTACAGACGTACAGGTACTTTACCTGCGTGTCCGTCCTACGGAACGCCCTATTCATTAGTGTGTCCATGTACGAGGATCAGTGATCCTTCGGACCACTCCAAGGGAACGCCTCCCGAAGTGCCGCAATACCAGCACTACTAGTGCTGTCCAAAAGGAACACCTCCTCATAAGTGCCATTGCACCTGTACAGGCCATACAGGTAGCCATTCTACCTGCGTGTCCGTCCTTACGGAACGCCCAAGTAACTAGTGTGTCCATGTACAAGGGTCAGTGAGCCTTCGGACCACTCCAAGGGAACGCCTCCCGAAGTGCCGCAATACCAGCCCTAAGTGCTGTCAAACCTGCGTGTCCATCCTTACGGAACGCCCAATCCATTAGTGAATCCGCTATCCCGGATCACTCAACCAAGGAACGCCTCCATAAGCTCTGTGCGCCTGTATTGGACCTACAGGTAGCCCATTCCAGCGTCTCCCAAGTGAGGAACGCCCTTAAGTGTGACGTACGCCGCACACACTATTTGATTTTCCGCCTCATCAGAGGGTGCCATTCCAGTTAATCTTTCCGAATTCTCCGTTATGCCATCAAATAAAACGGTAGCCATGTAAATATTAGAAGGGAGTAGTAGGTCCTATTCTAAAGAAGTCCTATAGAAATAGAATTATTTTGTAATAGGTCTTTTTAGTACCTCTAATGTATTCTCTTTTAGTCAAATATGGTTATTGGCCAATTTCATTAAACGCCAGTAATGAAGAAAGAGAATACATAGAAAGATTGAAGAGACGCCATTATTTTAATTCACTGATACAGCTTGCCATTTTTTTACGTTTAGGTTAACAGTAAATCTCTTAAATAAAACAAAAATTAATAAATTTGTTCGCACTTGACAAATTTCATCCAGAAGATATGCCCTCTTTTTTGGGAATGAATTTCACTTCACAAAATCCAACTGGTTTGCCCAGAGAACGCAATCTCCCTCTCTCTCTCTCTCTCTCTCTCTCTCTCTCTCTCTCTCTCTATTCCCCCCCCCCCCCACACTTTCTCTCTCTCTCTCTCTCTCTCTCTCTCTCTCTCTCCTCTTCCCCCCACTTTTCTCTCTCTCTCTCTCTCTCTCTCTCTCTCTCTCTCTCTCTCTCTCTAGGGGGATTTCGTCGTCATTGCATATATGTTTTATAGATTCTGTCAAAGACTTTTATTGCATTTTTAAAACGACTTGATATTGTCAAATCTCTCTCTCTCTCTCTCTCTCTCTCTCTCTCTCTCTCTCTCTCTCAACAGATTTCATCATTTTGCCTACGATTTTCTGAATCCCATTACCGAAAAAGGCACAGCAGTACTCTATATGATTTGAGGTTGTCAATAACTTTCTCTCTCGCTCTCAAACTTTCCAGTTAAGTTAAAAGCCCCAATTGCAATCTCTCTCTCTCTCTCTCTCTCTCTCTCTCTCTCTCTCTCTCTCACTCTGGGATCTCCTTTCGGTACTTATTTTTTTTAGGAGTACGACAGTTTTATTTTATCTTGAGTTATGTTTCATACCTTTTTCATTTATTCCTTAATATTCATATGTAATATATGGACGTTTATCAATATTATTCTAGAAATGATACTCAGGATTTAATACCAACATATATTAAGCTTATGTAAGTATTTATATAGATGTTCGTGTATATATATATATATATATATATATATATATATATATATATATATATATATATATATATGAATATATATATGAATATATATATATATATATATATATATATATATATATATATATATATATATATATATGAAATAATTATCACATCGAACCGTGATCCATTTATATATCAATTCAAGCTACAAATGTCCTTTAATATCTAAATTCACTTTACCTCCCAAATGATATATTTTCATATATGTACCGAAGAAGGGGAATTTTTTAAGTTGATAAACAATTTCGTCCCCCCATGGGATCGAACCACCGTCCAGGTGGACGGGACGAAATCAGGACAGTCAGTGATGGCTGATTGGATAGCGTCACTGACTGTCCTGATTTCGTCCCCGTCCACCTGGACGGTGGTTCGATCCCATGGGGGGACGAAACAAATGTTATCAACTTAAAAAATTCCCCTTCCGGTACTATATGAAATATATCATTTGGGAGGTAAAGTGAATTTAGATATTAAAGGACATTTGTAGCTTGAATTGATATATATATATATATATATATATATATATATATATATATACATACATATCACACACATACATATATATATATATATATATATATATATATATATATATATATATATATATATATATATATATATATATATATCTAGATATATATATATATATATATATATATATATATATATATATATATATATATATATATATATATATATATATACATATATATATATATATATATATATATATATATATATATATCTATATATATATATATATATATATATATATATATATATATATATATATATATCTAGATATATATATATATATATAATATATATATATATATATATATATATATATATATATATATATATATATATATTTGAAGTAATAAAAGTCCACACTTATGTAAAATGTGTATTAAAAATACATAAAAGACGGGAGCTTTCGCCTACTTGATCAGTAGACCTCATCAGCCGTACCGATTTTTCCTTTTCAAAAATATACAAAAAAGTTACGAAGGACAGGCAGGACTCTGGAACCGTCCCCAAGGGAGATAACAACAAAAACAAACTATGTCAATCATGTTATTCCCTCGTTCAAATGTCTGGCCAAAAGACGAACCGATCGTCGGGGTTGAACTCACTCGTCCAAAACTTCTGCATCGGCACCTGCAATGGGGGTTCTTCCTTCCAATGCCTGGGCAGGAGAAAGAGAGACAACCTGGGCAGTAGGAGTGGTGCAAACAACGTCTGTACTAATATTTACAGTTTTAAGAACCAAATAATTTAAAAATGTATCCTCTTGGGTAAATGATTTGTTAAAATCAAGCACGTTTAAAATATTAATGAGAGCCCCTTCAACTACTCTGCGTCTAATTACGTTATTAACTTTGTAAATTACTCTCGCTCCTTCCCAGTCAATTACATGCCCTAACTCTAACATGTGCCTGGCAACTGAACTATATTTCGATCCCATCCTACATGATCGTTTATGCTCCTCTAATCTCATACCTAATCCCCTGCCAGATTCCCCATAATAACACTTATTGCAATCTTTACACGGTTCCACGAAAACCCCAACATCATCTTTCCCTTCTTTTTCATGATTCCTAATCAACTTTGATTTTAACGAGGTATTATACCTAAAAGCTAAATCCAACTTATTTTCCCTATTCTGTATTAATAAATGCTGCACCCTTTCCAAACTATGATGATAAGGAAGCGGAATACACTGACTACAATTGAATTCATATTTATCGGTCGGTGGATTATAATCCACCGAACACACAGAGGAGATAGGTCAACCCCGACGATCGGCTCGTCTTTTAACCAGACATTTGAACGAGGGAATAACATGATTGACATAGTTTGTTTTGCGTGTTATCTCCCTTGGGGACGGTTCCAGAGTCCTGCCTGTCCTTCGTAACTTTTTTGTATATTTTTGAAAAGGAAAAATCAGTACGGCTGATGAGGTTTAATGATCAAGCAGACGAAAGCTCCCTATTTTTATGTATTTTTGATACTTTCATTACTTCAGATATTCCAGTCACGTTTTTGTGATTTTTTGAGATTATATATATATATATAATATATATATATATATATATATATATATATATATATATATATATATATATATATATATATATAATCTATATATCTATATATCTATATCTATATCTATACTATATCTATATCTATATTTATATCCATACATATATACACACACACACACACACCACACACACACACACACACACACATATATATATATATATATATATATATATATATATATATATATATATCACACATATCCACAGGTGAAAAATAAGAGACAGGGTGTAGGTCTGACGGTTTCGGCTTTATTTTCAGCTATTGACAAAGGGACTGATACATAGTATTAGAATTCACGTATACCACACTACAAAGACAGTACTGACGAACATACACACAACCGTTTGAGACTGCAGATCCACCACAGGCCAGGTGTCAAGGTAGGAGTGGCTTTCAAAAATCATTAGACTAAAATTTACAATAAATTCTCAAGGGATACTACCGCTTAGGGTACAAGTTCACACCTGACAGGTGTGAAGGAGGCGGGGTTGAACATCTCATTGCCACTCTGCCCCCTTTTACTGTGTTTACAAATATAATAATCCTATTTTTCGTATATCTCTACAGCCAACCTTAAAATTTAAACAGGTTACAAATTTCTTTTGATATTAAAGGATCAAGTTTATACATTCCTTGACTGATGTTCATATTATTGTTGTAACTTTCTTTTATAAAATTAAATTCAATGATATTTCCTTTCCAATGCATTATTAGAACACACCAGCTTTTTTGCCCCTTCCCAGTTAATAGCATGATTGTTCTCACTAACATGTACAAATATACCACTATTTCCCTTTGCATATCTCACACATTATTTATGTTGTTCTATCCTTTTTCCAGTGCTTTCCCCGTTTGACCAATGTAAAAGTTGTCACAAGACTTACACAGGATTTTATAGACACATCCTTTAGCATTGTCGGGGGGAGTTCTTAATAAGTACCTGTTTTATTGTTTTATTTTAGTTGTTTTTAAAAACTACATTAACACCAAAATTCTTCAGGAGATGTGGGATATCTTTCATATTACTATTTATAAGTAGTACAAGCAAATTTTGTTGTTTTTTTGTGTAGGTTCTATTTTGATACATGGTCTTTTTTGCCTCTTTTAATGCAATTGTTTAGTACACTATCTGGATATTTCAGTTTCTTGCCTGTATTCGAATCTTATCTATTTCCTCATCTATATATTCTGGGCTACATACCCGTATTGCCCTTAAAAACATGGAAAGCAAACACTGATCTTTTAACCTTATGTTTTGTCCAGAATAGAAATGTACATAGGAAAGAAATATTAGTAGGTTTTTCTGTAAACACTATACTTAAAACCCCACTACTATTTCTCCGTATGAGACATCCAAAAAAGGTAGCATTCATCTTTTTCTATTTCCATAGTAAATTTAATTGATAGTACTAATTGATTTAACCTGGCAAAAAAGTTATTTATATCTTCATTCCCTGGCCATACACAAATTATGTCGTCAACGTATCTAAACCAAGGTACATTGCGTGGAATTAATATTATTTAAGATTTTTCTTTTTCAAAGAATTCCATATATAAATTACTTAGCACTGGGGACAGAGGGTTTCCATTGCCATACCAAAATTTTGTGAGTAGAATTTTCCATTGAATTCAAATTACAGTCTTTACACATAATTTTATTAGTTCAATTAAGGTGCTTTTAGAAAATGGAATATCCAGTTGTTTGTTTTCTAACAATTCCGATAGAAACTCCAATAAAATCATCAATAGGCACTTTTTGTGAATAGAGATACTACATCAAGCTCACAAGTCTCGATTCACTATTAACTTTTACACTATTTAGTTTATCTAACAGGTCCACATTATTCTTAATATTGGCATTAGAGATGTTACCTACCAATGGGTTAAGGATATCCACTAAATATTTTGCTAATTTATAAGATGCGGAACCCACTGAGCTGATAATTTGAATTCAATGGAAAATTCTACTCACAAAATTTTGGTATGGCAATGGGAAACCCTCTGTCCCCAGTGCTAAGTAATTTATATATGGAATTCTTTGGAAAGAAAATCTTAAATAATATAATTCCACGCAATGTACCTTAGTTTAGATATGTTGACGACATAATTTGTGTATGGCCAGGGAATGAAGATGTAAATAACTTTTTTGCCAGGTTAAATCAATTAGTACCATCAATTAAATTTACTATGGAAATAGAAAAAGATGAATGCCTACCTTTTTTGGATGTCCTCATACGGAGAAATAGTAGTGGGTTTAAGTATAGTGTTTACAGAAAACCTACTAATATTTCTTTCTATGTACATTTCTATTCTGGACAAAACAATAAGGTTAAAAGATCAGTGTTTGCTTCCATGTTTTTAAGAGAACTACGGGTATGTAGCCCAGAATATATAGATGAGGAAATAGATAAGATTCGGAATACAGGCAAGAAACTGAAATATCCAAATAATGTACTAAACAATGCATTAAAAGCGGCAAAAAGACCATGTATCAAAATAAAAAGAACCTTACAACAACAAAAAATTTGCTTGTACTACCTTATATAGTAATATGAAAGATATCCCACATCTCCTGAAGAATGGTGTTAATGTAGTTTTTTAACAATAAAACAATGAAACAGGTACTTATTAAGAACTCCCCCGACAATGCTAAAGGATGTGTCTATAAAATCCCGTGTAAGTCTTGTGACAACTTTTACATTGGTCAAACGGGGAAAGCACCGGAAAAAAGATAGAACAACATAAATAATGTGTGAGATATGCACAGGGAAATAGTGGTATATTTATACATGTTAGTGAGAACAATCATTCTATTAACTGGGAATGGGGACAAAAAAGCTGGTGTGTTCTAAATAATTGCATTGGAAAAGGAATATCATTGAATCTAGTTTATAAAAAAAAAAAGTTACAACAATAATATAACATCAGTCAAGGAATGTTATAAACTTGATCCTTAAATATCAAAAGAAATTTGTAAACAGTTTAAATTTTTAAGGTTGGGCTGTATTAGATATACGAAAAATAGGATTATTATATTTGTAAACACAGTAAAACGGGGCAGAGTGGCAATGAGATGGTTCAACGCCTCCCTGACACCTGTCAGGTGTGAACTTGTACCCTAAGCGTAGTATCCCTAGAGAATTATTGTAAATTTTAGCCTAATGATTTTTGAAAGCCACTCCTACCTTGACACCTGCCTGTGGGTGGATCTGCAGTCTCAAACGGTGTGTATGTTCGTCAGTACTGTCTTTGTAGTATATATACTCGTGAATTCTAAATTACTATGTATCAGTCCTTTGTCAATGGCTTTGAAAATAACGCCGAAACCGTCAGGACCTACACCCTGTCTCTTATTTTTCACCTGTGGATATGTGTGATAAATGAATCACGTGCTAAATTGATTATAATCCTATATTATATACACACACACATATATATATATATATATATATATATATATATATATATATATATAAATATATATATCATATTATATCTATATATATATTTTCTATATCTATATCTATATATATATATATATATAATATAATATATATATATATATATATAATATATATATATTATATATATATATATATATAATATCATATATATATATTTACAAAAGAATATCTTTCATCAACCACTCTTTTCAGGCTTTTTGTGTCATAATAGATATATATATATATATATATATATATATAATATATATATATATATATATATATATATATATATATATATCTATATCTATATCTAAGATCTATATCTATATCTATATTTATATATATATATATATATATATATATATATATATATATATATATATATATATAAATAAGCGAATACCACGGGAAATGAAAGTCAGGAATCCAAGCGCTTTCGTCTTTATTCAGACATCGTCAAGGAGCTACTGAAGTACAATCGGAGAGGAAGGCCTCAGGTACAAACAAGATCAGGAATACCGCAATGGTTAATTATCAAAAGGGTAAAAATTAAAAGGGATAATCCCGGATTATCGATATCACACGCACAAACTTAAACAGATTCTGACCCTAACCGAAAATTACAAGTATCTTTACAGTCCAAAACATGTAAAAACTGAATATATTAATTTTGTTGCTTTATATTTATCTACAACTTTTTTTCATTATAAAGCATCAAGTTTAACAAATAAACCAAGACTTAAATTTAGAACATTTCTATTATTTTGACTTGATAAAACAAGATTCAATGATATTCCTTTTAACTGTTTCATTACATGGGACTAAGGCTCTTGCTTTGACACCAGTTTAATAGGATGGTCTAAATCTCTCATATGTACAAATAATGCATTCGATATTTGCCCAGTTCTCACAGAATATTGATGTTGCTTAGAAAGACGTGTGAAAGATTTGCCAGTCTGTCCGTAATAGATTTATCACACTTTTTGCAAGGCATTTCATATATGCAGCCTGAAGATCTTTAGGAGAATTTTTGATTACTAAACTCTGGACATTAAATCTTACTGAAAACAACAGTTTAGTGGTAAAAAAGCTTTAAAATTCTAGGAATATCTAAAACCTTTCATCATAAGGTAATTTTAGAATGTTATGCTTACCAAATTCAAGTTTGTCATTAGTGAATAAAATGTTTTTCTAGCTCTTTTTTTCCATGCCACATCTACAAAAAGTCCTTGGGTATTTAAGTTTCAATGCAATATCATCAATAGTGTCGACATCTCCAAAATCGTTTTTTGTTATTTGAAAGAAAAAATTGAATCAAAACCTTATTCCCTGATGATATCAATATTTTGTAAAGGTATTGTGTATGGTGCTATGAGTAAACCTCTCCCCCTAATGTACCCGTGAGATTTCTCCAGGCTTTTAAGAAAATTAAAGAAAAAGACGAAAACAGTGAAGGTGACAAAAGCAGATAAATCTAATGCGTGGTAATTATGAATAAAAGTGACTATATAAGTAAAATAATGATATTGCGAAATGTCACTGATACTTATCGAAACTGAGGTCTGACCCTACACAGACAGTTAACTCCCATTTTAATAAAAAACAAATTAAATAAACCGATTTGAAGGGCTTGGACCATTTCATTAAACAGTTTACACTGCAATGCGCCTCCCTCCTTACATGTATGGTTTAGTCAAGACACATAAAATTCAATACCCTATCAGACCTAATCATTAGTTCAGTGGGCTCAGTTTCGTATAATTTATCTAAATGGCTTTGTAAAAATTCTTACTCCTTTGGTAGGAAATATTTTCTAACACGAATGTTAAAAACAATGTTGATTTATAAACAAATTGAATAGTTTTAAATTTGAATTATGATTTTAATATGGTTAGTTTTGATGTTGTCTCTTTATTTACAAAAGTGCCTGTAGATGACTTACTTGAATATTTGAAAGAGGAATAGAGCGTCATGACATTCCCTTAAGTGTAGAAAAATCTCATTAGTCTCATCATAAGGTTATGTATCAAAGAGAGTAAATTTTTGTTTCAATGGGGAATTTTTTTGTACAAAAGTTTGGCATGGCCATGGGTCAATCCCTTATCTCCTGTCCTTAGCAATATTTCATGGAATGACAAAAACTCGACCGAACACTGCCCAAAAGTTATTTGGCCAGATACGTGGATGATCAAAAACTGTATTTTTTTTTGGCCAGTTCACGAAAACTCCAGGAATTCCTTAATAATCTCTATAATTTAGTTCCCTTCTATAAAATTTACTGTAGAGGAAGAAAGAAATTGTAATTTGAATTTTCTTGATGTAACTGTCCATAGAAATGATAGAAATTTCACCTTTTTCAGTCTTTCGAAAATCAACTAATATTGCCTCTTTTTGTTCATTACTACTCCAATCAACACCATCAAAATGTTAAATTCTCTGTTTTTTCTGGATGTTCTAAGGGCTTTACGTGTCTGTAGCCCGCAGTTTTATTGACGCTGAAATTAAAACTATTTATGATATTGCATTGAAACTTAAATACCCAAGGACTTTTGTAGATGTGGCATGGAAAGAGCTAGAAAAACATTTTATTCAACTAATGACAAACTTGAATTTAGTAAGCATACATTTTCTAAAATTACCTTATAGATGAAAGGTTTTTAGATATTCCTAGAATTTTTTTTAAAGCTTTTTACATAAAATGTTGTTTTCAGTAATATTAATGTCAAGAGTTTAGTAATCAAAAATTCTCCTAAAGATCTTCCAGGCTGCATATATGAAATTCCTTGCAAAAAGTGTGATAAAAATCTATTACGGACAGTCTGGCAAATCTCTTTCAACAGCGTCTTAAGCAACATCAATATTCTGTGAGAACTGGGCAAATATCGAATGCATTATTTGTACATATGAGAGATTTAGACCATCCTATTAACTGTGTTTCAAGCAAGAGCCTTAGTCCCATGTAATGACACAGTTAAAAGGAATATCATTGAATCTTGTTTTATCAAGTCAAATAATAGAAATAAAGTTCTAAAAAATTTAAGTCTTGGTTTATTTAAACTTGATGCTTTCATAATAGAACAAAAAAGTTGTAGATAAATATAAGCAACAAAATTAATATATTCAGTTTTTTACATGTTTTGGACTGTAAAGATACTTTGTAATTTTCGGTTAGGGTCAGAATCTGTTTGAAGTTTGTGACCGTGTGGATATCCGATAATCCTGGATTATCCCTTTTAATTTTTACCCTTTTTTGATAATTAACCCATCTGGTATTCCTGATCTAATTGTTTTTTTGTACCTGAGCCTTCCTCTCCGATTGTACTTCAGTTAGCTTCCTTGACGATGTCTGAATAAAGACGAAAGCGCTTGGATTCCTGACTTTCATTTCATTTCCCGTGGTATTCGCTTATTATTATGAAGTCACGTGCATCTACTGTTTTTTATTTTTTTAAGCAATATATATTATATATTACTATATATATAATATATATATATATATATATATATAATATATATATAATATATATAATATATATATATACACATATTACAAAAGAATATCTTTCATCAACCACTCTTTCAGGCTTTTGTGTCATAATAGAAAAAAATATACTTAACTTCAGACATTCTACCCTGAAACGATGCTTCAATCTCTGCCTTTCCTGTCTCTAGATTTTGGCTGCGGCGATAAACGAATAAAAAAAAAATGGATCTATTCTGAAACCATAAGAGTCTGATTACGAGGAAACTTTGCGCGTTAGTTCGCGAACAACCCTACAATGATACCTCGTAGTTCCCTGTAAAGAGAAATTAGAGCAACTCTGGACGAGAGCAGTTTGCCCGGATCGGTGTCAGGAGTCGGGAGGATTCCCAAGTGAAACGTTTTCATGGACGTTTCCTGGGGGCTTTTTCACAAAGGGAATGTCGTTTAAAAGCAACGTTTTTTTTATTCGCTTACTCCAGGAGTAAGCCTACAAACTACTCTGTTGTTGTTCTTCTTCTTGGTATTGTTCTTGTTTTGGGGGGATAGTAAAAGTCTATGGAATAGCCTAAAAAGGTCTGAAAAATGTCGTTTAAGAGTAATATTTTCTTTTTCCTTTACTCTGGGAGTAAGCCTACAAACTTCTCTATTGTTGTTGTTCTTCTTCTTGGTGTTGATCTTGTTTTGGGGGATACTAAAAGTCTATGGAAAAGCCTAAAAAAAGGGCTGAAAAATTTCGTTTAAAAGAAATGTTTTCTTTTATTCGCTTACTCTGGGAGTAAGCCTACGGACTATTCTACTGTTATTCTTCTTTTTCTTGGTGTTGTTCTTGTTTTGGGGTATAGGAAAAATCTATGGGAAATCCTAAAAAAAGATCAGAAAAATGTCGTTTAAATACAATTTTTTTTTTCGCTTACTCTGGGAGTAAGCCTACAGTCTACTCTACTGTTCTTCTTCTTCTTGGTGTTGTTCCTGTTTTGGGTATAGGAAAAATTTGTGGAAAAGCCTAAAAAGGTATGAAAAAGGTCGTTTAAAAGCAATGTTTTCATATTCGCTTTCTCTAGGAGGAAGCCTACAAACTGCTCTACTGTTGTTCTTCTTCTTGGTGTTGATCTTGTTTTAGGGGGATAGTAAAAGTCTATGGAAAAGTCTAAAAAAGATCTAAAGAAGGTGTTCAGAGTTGAGTTAAAAATACAAGAATTTTAAGATAGGATAGTTATCATCAATTTATTAGAATGTAAACGTAAAAAAATAATTAGTGTGCATGTTAAACAGTACAGAGTAATTATTTCTAATAACATATAGCCTATTTATTTTAATTTTCGCTGGTGAGAACATCTTGCTATTTGACCACGGATTTTAGGACGCATTTCGTGTAAGCTGAAGGTCGGATTATACCTTGTTTCCTTGGAACGTTTTTGTTAAGCGGACATGTAATACCTGCAACTTTTCTTTGAGGGAACAGTTTATGGTAATACGTTTTTTTTTTTTTTTTTTATAAAATACATATCTATAGATTAAACTCTTCAACTGAGAAGCATTTTAATAATAAACACCAGTTCTTTAATCCATCACTCTTGCAAAAGTTCTTACAAACAATTAGCCTGGCTATTTTTAACAAAGTAAACTTACTGTATATGATACAAATTTTTTTGCAAAGTCGAAACATTTTCTTATGAAGGAGTTTTGAAAAAAACAAAACAAAGGATGTTTACGAGAAAAGCGTGAAAAAAAATAACCTTTTTTTTATAAAAGGAATATCTGGTGACATATATTTACGAATCAAACGTTATAAATATAGTTTGTTCTTAGAGAATGAAGGCTCTTTAAAAACTAGACGCCTAGCTAGTATTTTTCCCTCTCTTAAGAGTTGTGTAGGTAAATCATTATTTGTTTACATATTTGCTTTTTATTATGGTACAAATTTAGGTACAAATTACATGTGTGATATTATGTGTATTATGTTATTCAGATAATTATATATTTTGTTCATCTTCGTTACATACTACAACCTTCGAGTTATTCTCCATATCACTGACATGCAAATATAATCATTCTGTTAATTAGGTCTTCATGAGACCTCTTATTAACCCTCTAAAAGCTTTTAATTAGGTAACATTTACCATTCATATTTTATGCAGCAACTTGACCTACTATTCATTAACCTGAATTCAGATACAGTATTACCTGGCACAGAGGGCTGCCGTAAGAATGATTCAATCCAACGACAGTCTGGAACTAATCCTGAAGATGATTCAATGAAAGTTGAAGGGATTAAACTATGACGTAAGAAATAATAATCCACATACAGTCTGGAACCGATCGTCGAAACAATTTAAAGAATGTTGAAGAGATTAAACTCTG